>NW_026712237.1:495000-761465 GCF_030504385.1 Musca domestica | reverse complement strand
ATGGTAGCTAACAAAAAGGTACAAAACGAAAGTCAATTGAACTGACTGACAAGCTGGCTGGCTGGCTGGATGCCATGCCATGCCATGCCTTTTGATAAATGATTCATTTATTACATTTGCTGGACATAATTATAGGTGCTGCACTCTCGTCCACTCTGCACTGTCTTCAGCGGCATTCTATTCATCTACGTCCTTCCACTCGCCTGTGTCTATACTCACTTGATATATGATGAAGATCCATCCATTTAGCATAGCCAGCCAGCCATTTACATGTGCTATTTAAAGGAAGAAAGCACCTTTATTCCATTTCCATTTCAATATTCGAATGTGAAATGAATAAAACAGCAGGCTATTTTGAAACCGTTCCTTTCTTTTGCTCTTTTTTTTTTTTTTTTTTTTTTGCTGCCCTTTTTGGTTTAAAAATATAGGCTAATTGCCGGCTAAGACTGAAGAGTTCAATTAAATGAATGAATTGTTAATGGGGGGAAATACGCCATGAATACTTTTGGGCTTTCTGCGAATTCATTAATCAGTTCACCTTCCTCGACATGCAAGTGTTATAATCTGACAAATTGTTTAAAGTCGTTTTATTTTCGTTTTTTTTCCAGGCTTAATTTAATTGGCCTAAAATGAGGAATGAACGTTTGTGATAATATAAGGAGATATATAGACATAGTATGTTTCCTTTTATCAAATATTAATCACAACTCGAATATAGAAAGTCCATAATCACAAAATCAATACTTCCTCAAATAAGGGTTTAAAAAACTCAAGCAGAAACTCTTATCCCAATATCCGTAGATATATGTTTTTTTTCTGAGATTTAGAGTAAACATTTGTGTAGAATTTTTTATTTATTTGACACTTTCTGACTCAAAAAAATAGTTTTGTTACGTTCATTAATTAACTCAAAGAAAGCCAGGGAAATATTCATCAAAAACCAGGAAATATTTTGCGTTTTTATACCTTCCACCATAGAATGGAGGGTATGTTAAGTTTGTCATTCCGTTTGTAATACCATCAGCATAAAATTCTATGTCGAATAGCGATGTCCTGTGGAAATTACTTTAGCTTCCGAACGAACGACAGGTCCACGTATAGGCCCCATATAACGGTACTTTCCGATATTTGGTATTTTGATGAATTTAGCGACATTATTCACCGAAATTGTTTCAAATTTGGTATTTGGAGTTCGAATACGTATAGGGAAAATTTGCTGTCATAGGCTGTAGTATCCATACAGCCTATTGCAGCAAATTTTCCGTGCAGGTCTACGTCTTCGTATAGCCCCCATATAACGGTACGGTATTTTGATGATCTTAGCGACATTATTCATCGGAATTGTTTCAAATTTGATATTTGAAGTTCGTAACGAATACTACAGCCTGTGACAGAAAATTGTCTGTGCAAATCCAAGTTTCATATAGCTCCCATAAAACGGTGCCTCCCGATATTCGGTTCTTTGATGATTTTGGCGAAATTATTCACCGAAGTTGTTTTGGTATCTGAATTTCCCAATAGATACTACAGCCTATGACAGAAAATTGTCTTTGCAGGTCCACGTTTTCATATAGCCCCCATAAAACGGTAACTCCCGAAATTCGGTATTTTGATGATTTTAGCGACATTATTCAACGCACTTGTTTCAAGTTTCCATTTGAATATTGTAATGGCTTATAACAGAATTTTCCTATGCAAGTCCACATCGTCGTATAGGCTCTAATATATCGGCTACACTCGGTATTTTTAAGACTTTAACAGAATTTTTAATGGATTTTACTTTTTTGAAAATTACCAAATTCATTGCAAATGGTGGAGGGTGATTAAAGTTCGGCCCGGCTGAACTTACGGCTTATTTACTTGTTATACCCTCAGCCTTATGGCAATACAGGGTGAGATAAAAACTCTTTTTGTAACCATTCTTGGATGGCGTGAGCTGAGTGCGATAATGCTGAGTCCTGTTGGAATATCCAAGGTCTGCGCGCAAAATTTTTGCGTGTCCAAGGCTTCAATATACCCTCCAGAATATTTTTGCGATAATATTCGACATTTATTCTGATGCCACGGTCGATTAATACCAACGGAGAGCGACCATCGGCTCATGGCCGGCGCTTAAGTTCTGGTGGCCAACCGAGGGTGCACATTTTCAGCTTACCTCTTTGGCAAGTAAACACAATCATTTTGTTCGTTTAAAAACTGCTGGACAACAAATGTTTTCTCATCGGAGAAACCCATATTCGGCAGTTCAACACTTTCGGCCAAGCGAAGCAACTCTTTAGCTCTGTTGAGTCTATTTTCTTTCTGTTGCTTTTTTAATATTTGCCGAATAGAATATTGCGATATGTTCAGCTCACTAGCCATTTTTCGGCAACTGCGACCCGGTTTTTGATCAAGTCGCTTCTTTACTTTTCCAACCATTTCTGCTGATGATGCTGTTTTCGTCCGTCTACTTCCTTGATGTCGGGCTAGGCCACCATTATCACGGTTATGAGCGATGGTACGAAACACAAATGATTTATTCACATTTAAATGCTGGTTAACGATAGCCACTTGTGGTTTTCCAGCCAAATATAAAGAAATCAGACTATCTCGCTTGAATTCCATCACGAATAACTTTTTTCCTGGAAAATTCTTATCAAAATGATTTTGTACTCTTGTAAACAACATAATGAGATGTCACTGGAATAATTTAAGCAGCTTTCGGAAAAGTGGCTTAGAAATGACAGCAGTCTGAAATTGATTGCAGTTTTTTCATCTCACCAAACCAAACAGAATTCGGGGGGATGTACCAAAATACAGGTCATCGATTGAAAATATATGGGAGCTATATCTAAATCTGATCCGATTATCACCATTTCAGTAGGGTTCATCCTTGGGCCAAACAAATATTGTTTTAAAAATTTCATCTCAATCGGATTTTGTTCACAAGAATACATGGACGGACGGACAACGAACTGACATGCATAAATCGACTCCGAAAGTGATTCTATGAAGATCCTCAAAAGTAATTATGGATCTATATCGCTTCCGTTACAAACAATGCACAAAGACATAATATCCTTACCTCTATGTGGTGTAGGGTACAAAGAATTTCCTCTGAACCTGGGTTAAGCCGATTAGATATAGGTCAGTATCCAGAATGAACTATTGTTCTACTAATTCCTTCCCATAACAGGTCAACATTTGAATAATTTTCTTTAATTTTTTTACATGCCAATATTTATGGTCTTTATTTATGAATATATCGGACCTCACTTTCGTGTATCTTTCCCACTTTTTCAGTTAAACCAAAATTTCCGAGAAATAGAAAGTAATACATATAACTCATATAAAGAAATCCTAAAACTTCGTCCTTGGTAATATTTTTATTAAGATTTAGTTCAGTAGGTATCATGTAAAATATTGGCTCGCTGTTTCCGATTTTCTTCAAACTTTGTATTTCAGAGACAAAATATGGATACATATATTAGTGCTGTGTTCAAAAGCTTAGCATTTTGCAGGTGGCAAGAGTATTTCTGAATTGTATTTAAACAAAATCCATTTAGCAATCAATTCAGCTACATGTGAAGAAATCTAGCAAAAATAAGTGCAAAAAATTGCACAGTTGGATAAGAACTGTGCCTTTGTCTTTCAAACAATCTATCCTTATTTTTGACACCTACATGACTCCTTTCAAAATCTTAGAACTAAAATGACATTTATTCTTTGTGCGATGATGATGAATTTATTCGAAGTTTCTTAGATTGCTCATTGTCTCTCTCTCTCTTTTGTGACATTCATCATCATCAGCAAATTTGTCTTCTATCTAACCTGCTGACAATTATTATTATCATGCCATGTTTTGTTATTTTTGTTCTCAATTCACATCAGTTCAGTTGTGTTTCTTTTTTCAAAAGATATCCCTTTTGCAAAAGCAGTGCAGCATCCACACACACAAAAAAAGAACAGCAGTTTGCATACCGTGCATTTTCGTCACTACGTTTATCATTGTTTTTAGGATTTTTGTGAATACAACGCCTTTAGGGCCTCATACCAAACAAACCGTCCACCAACAACTACAACATTCAAATGTTCGTACCATAAGGATGTAAGTCAACTCTCTAACCTGTAATTATGCGTCTTTGAATTTTGACCTACACTTTGTTTTGTGGCATTCTTTGTCATAACGTATTCTCCTTTTTTTTGTTCTCTTAGTTTGCCAAACTGCCTCCAGAAACAAAAGGAGGAGTCGAATGCCTGCAGGCCATTATATTTTTTGGTTTTTGTTTTCTCTGTTCCGTATGCAATTTGACGTCTTTGGTTGTTGCCTTGCAAAGGCTAGTCTTTTTCGGTGCTGTCAAAAAGTGTAAATTTTATTTGGATGAAAATTCAGAAGCAGCTCCAGCTAATGTTTAGCATTTTAATATAATATATATTTTTTCGATTTGAAACGTAAACTATTTCTTTTTAATCAGATCAATGGTTTATAATAATATTGAGATTCATTAAGTTTGAAGAAAATCGCTTAATTGCATCGCATCTTAAGAGATTTACAATTATTCACTATTTTGACCGTTTGTGGGGAAGGTACCAGAAAGAATGAACCGACAAGTTCCACATTCACACAAAGTCTAATGTTGTTGAAAGTACTGCATTGTGCAAAGTTAGAAAAAACATCGAATAATTACTTTGCATTATATTAGACATGTAATAATTCAAAATGTTGACCCCTTGTGGGAGAGGTATCGAAGAAGTGAGTTGAAAAATTGCATATTAACATCAGATATCTGGTTGAGAAAAACATTGAGATATACTTAATTTAGAGAGAATTACTCACATGTTTCCAAGTAAAAATTCAACATTTTGACACTTTGTGAGAGATGTACCTGAAGGAGTGGTCCGCCATGTCCCACCTTCACATAATATCTTTTGTTGATAGAAATATTGCAATGTGCCAAGTTTCAAGATTATCGAACTTTAATTTCACATTTAATATTATTATTTGAAATTTTGACACTTTGTGTGAGAGGTAAGTGAGAGGTGGAGTGGAGTGTCTACTTCGCTCATGATCTAGCATTAATAAAAATATCAGGATTTGCAAAGTTTGAACAAAATCGAATATCCCTTTTTATACCCTACAATACTAGGTGTAAGGTGTATTATAGGTTTGATTGGACCAAAAAGTTTGTAACAGCTCGAAAAATTGATACTGGACATAGGATGTTATATGTGTGTCCGTTCGTCCATCTGTTCATGTTAATTTATAATCAAGCTACAGGTCGCAATTATGGACAGATCCTGACAAAATTGGGGCCTGTTGAGAATAGAAGCCTATTATTGGAGACAATCTCAAAATATTTAGGGGTTGAAATGGACCAAAAATAGAAAAATTGTGTTTAAAACCCAAGCGACGCGGATTTTTTAATGGAATTTTGCATGGGGGTAGGATTAGGGTCAGAATATAAGCCTATTGTTTTTAAAGATGTTCCCAACATATTTGCGGTGGTAATGGACCAATTAGTTTTTCCTTAGGAAAATTTTGCTGATTTTACTGACCTTCTACAGGTCACAATTAAAGACCAGTCGGCAAGGAATTTTGCACTACGTTAGAGTTTAGGAGAGGGCAAAAGCCAAACATTTTCAATGGCCATCATATAATATTCTGGATAAAAAATGGACCACAATCTTTTGTAATCTTGAATATATCTCAAAGTATTTGGGGTCCTTTGTAATCTTAACCATATAAAGGCCGTAAAAAGTTTGGCCTGAGAATCCAAGGATTTTTGATTTATGATTCGAATACTATCAAATCCACTTAGCATTTCACACACCCAAGTTTACTTAAACAACCATTGGATTTAATATTAGATCATGTCGGTCCATTTTTTGGTACAGCCCCAATAAAGGGGCAACCCTGATTTCAAGTATAGTTTCCTTTTTAATTGTCCAAAATTTCGTATTTTGAGTTCTACTTACGGATGGGTATTTAAGTTCCGCCAAACAACTTTTTTATACCCTCCACCATAGTATGAAGGGTATATTAAGTTTGTCATTCCGTTTGTAATACCTCAAAATATACATTTTAGACCCCACATAGTATAGATATTCGTGATCTGCATGAAATTCTATGTCGATTTAGCGATGTCTGTCCGTATGTCCTTCTATTCGTCTATCTGTCTGTGGAAATCACTCTAGCTTCCGAACGAAATGAAATAGGTTGATAAATTTTACTCAAATGTGTATTCTGTCTGCAGGTATTGTAAATGGGTCATGTAGGTCCACGTTTTGGTATAGCCCCCATATAACGGTACCTCCCGATATTCGATACTTTGATGATTTTAGTGACATTATTCTCCGGAATTGTTTCAAATTTGGTATTTGAAGTTTGTATTGGATATTACAGCCTATGACAGAAAATTGTCTGTGCAGGTTCAAGTCTTCATATAGTCTCCATACAGCAGTACCTCCCAATATTCGGTATTTTGATGATTTTAGCGACATTATTCACCGGAATTGTTTCAAATTTGGTATTTGAAGTTCGTAATGGATACTACAGCCTAAGACAGAAAATTGTCTTTGCAGGTTCATGTCTTCGTATAGCCGCTATATAAGAGTACCTCCCGATATTCGGTATTTTTTATTATTTTAGTTACTTTAGTCACCGATTTTTTTCAAGTTTCGCATTTGAATATTGTAATGGTTTATGACAAAAGTTGCCAATGTAGGTCCACGTCGTCATATATACCCTAATATAACCGCTACATTTTAACAGAATTTTTAACGAATTTAATTTTTTTTGAAAATTTCCAAATTCGTTCTAAATAGTGGAGGGTATTCAAAGATCGGCCCGGCCGAACTTACAGTTTTTTTATTTGTTTAAAAATCGATTGTAGCTTTAGCTGTGTTGCACGTAGCGACTGCTGAAATCTCCCTACACTTTCCCAAGAGAAATGGGCCAATTATGCCTCCGGACCAATATCCGCACCTAACAGTGTCTTTTTTTGGGTACATAGGCTTTTCAATTCAGGCTTGCGGAAGGATAAATTTAATTATCTTTCAAAACAGACATAGACTAAGTGCTTTCATTCACGAAGTAAGTACTAATTGAATTGCGGACCCTTAGTTTCTAAGGGCGTGGATCTTCAAAGCGCAGTAATTTTCAATATAGATCCCTGTTTCGGTGTACCGCACATATAGAGGAACCTCCTGTTTTCCTTTATCTCGAGGCCCTTGACTATATTTATATCTATATATCTAATCGATTTCAATTAATATTTTTGTTTTCAAAAGACTTGAAACCTATTTTAGAGAAATAAGATCGGTTATTTTGATGAGGCCCATTTTGACTGTATCAAAGAACGTATACCCTTTGAATCCCTAAGACGTATAAAAAGCCAGTTACTGCAGAGACAAACTTTTTAGTTACCATATATTTTATTCAGTCTTTGAATTGCATTCAAATCATTAAATATTAATGAAATTAATGCCCGATCCCCCTCACCCTTACCAACTCAAATGAATAGAGAAAATAATTGATTTTAGATCAATAGAAAATTAACCGAAGAAAATCGATTTAAATGAGTTTAAAGCGTTACCGAAAAACTGAAATCACTGGCGCCAGCCAAAACAACAAAAGAAGAAAGGTTTCGCATAATTAAGAGAGAGAAAAACACAAAATATATTCACCAGCCAGCAGCCAAGTCAAAGTCGGTGGAAAATAACAAAACGAAATTCGACATTAAATGTCGAGAAGAAAGAAACCATTTCTCATAAAAATGGACAGCAGTTCGAACCGAAAGAAAAAAAAAAAACAGACAGCAGCCACACCGTAGATCGAACTACAAATGTAAACCAAATAACACTGAGCTCAGGCGGCAAAGAACAAAGCCTGCAGGTTTGTTGGTATTACCTACAAATGTGTTGTTGTTGTTGGTTTTTGTTCACTTCCAAAGCATATTCAAAAATAAAATATTAAAACAAAGAAGGAAAAATTATGAACTTGTTGGCCAACGAATTTAAGTGTAACGAAAGCAAAAAAAATCCCAACAGACAAAACACATCCATCCCATCTTTGGCATCAGAGCATCGACAAAATTACCGCCACCGCCGTCACTGGCACCTTGGCTGGCTGGCGGGCCATCATCGTCATCCCAAAACATCCTCATTTTGTCATTATGGTGATCTGGTGTGTCTTGAGAATAACAGTACCCCAAAAATATAGAAATATCGTTTACTCCGTTCTGACACTATCCGTCCGTCTATCCTCTGGAATAACACTGCAAACGAATGTTTTAGTTGTTTTAGTAGAACCACCTACAAATGCAATAAACAATAAGACTAGCTGGGAACCACCAAAGATGAGGATGGCAATAATGATGACGAGTGTGGTGTGATGAACTTTGTTGGTGATACTCTTTCATATTAATTCTTGCCATTTCGACTTAGACGAACACGAAAACGAAGGGCCAACCAAGGCAAGAAGAAGATGAAATTAAATTAAGGCAACACACCACGCCATGCGAAGCAAGACTGCCAGCAACAAGAACAACAACATCATTAGCAATGATTAAAAATCCTTGGCAACAAACTGCCTTCGATAACTTTTTGTTGGGTGAAAAAAAGGTCTTGAACTAATTTAAAATGCTTGCAAAGGATTCCACTCGCCTTGACTGAAAAGGAACATGTGAAAGATTTTGGACTAAGAATAATTATTTTTTTCTTTTTTGCGAAGAATTGGTAAAAGTATGAAATATGTTTGATTTCTTTGCTAAAACAAAGTGTGGGAACTTATTTTCAGTTTTGTGAAATCTTTGATACAGCTGCTTTAAATAAGATTGGAAGAACAAATCCTGTGAAACTCACAAGGACCGATTTTTTCAAGTCCTGGGGAATGATTTCTTCACGGAAATCCCCTTTTCAATGGGAAGAACTGTTTTGTTAAAAATATATTCCTTATTTATTTTAATGAAAACATTTAAATGAAAAAATACTTCGAATAAATTCAACAGTCACCAGGGACTTTATCGCTCCTTTTCTTGAAATGATTTTTAAAAAATAACACCTCCATATAGAGGTCTGGTTTTTGTCTATAGAAGAATTCTGACTTTTGAGAATTAATTTCTTTCTATGGAAAAAAATCTACACTGACATTTTTCTAAAGAAAAAAAATGTTTCGCTACTGAGCTCTGATTTGAAAATTTTCATAAAAATTTTTCTATTGAAACAATCGGAAGGACTGTTTTGGATAAAATATCCTCCAGTCCTAAGGCCGATTTGTTCTACAGAAAAAGTGGACTCATTTTTTATAGAAAAAAGTGCCCCTTTCCTGAGGACCGTTTTCTTCTACAGAAAAAATGCCTCTTTCCTGAAGACCGATCTTTTTCTATAGAAAAAAATGCCTCTTTCCTGAGGACCGATTTTTTCATTAGAAAAAAAGTCCTAAAAACCAATTTTTTCATTCGAAAAAAGTCTTAAAGACCAAGTTTTTCAATAGAAAAAAAAGTCCTAAAGACCAATTTTTTAATAAAAAAAAGTTCTGAGGACCGATTTTTTTCATTAGAAAAAAAGTTCTAAAGACAATTTTTTTTTCAATAGAAAAAAGGTCTTGAGGACCGATTTTTTTCAATAGAAACAAGTAAAATAACTGTAAGTTCGACCGTCCGATCTTTGAATACCCGAATTTGGCAATTTTCAAAAAAATAAGATCTGTTAAAATCTTAAAAATACCAAATTTAGCCGTCATATTAGGGTCTATACGATGACGTGGACCTGCATAGGCAACATTTCTCGTAAGCCATTACACTGTTCATATGCGAAACTTAAAAAAAAATCGGTGAATAGTGTATCTAAAATCATCAAAATACCGAATATCGGGAGGTACCATTATGTGGGGGATACGAAGATAGGCTGTAGTATCTATTACGAACTTCAAATATCAAATTTGAAACAATTCCGGTGAATAATGTCGCTAAAATCATCAAAATACCGAATATTCGGGGGGGTACCATTATATGGACTCTATACGAAAACTGGGACCTGCACAGGCAATTTTCTGTCATATGCTGTAGTATCCACTATGAACTTCAAATACCAAATTAGAATCAATTCCGCTGAATAAAGTCGCTAAAATCATTAAAATACCGAATATCGGGAGGTAGCGTTTTATGGGGGCTATACGAATACGTGGACTGGCACAGACAATTTTCTGTCTTAGGAAACAATTTTCTGTCTTGAAACATTGCCGGTGAATAATGTCGCTAAAATCATCAAAATATATCGGGGGTACCGTTATATGGGGACTGTACCAAAACGTGGACCTACATGGCCCATTTTCAATACCAAAAGTCCTGCAGACATAATATATACTTGAGTAAAATTTTATCAATCTACTTCAATTCATTCGGAAGCTAAAGTGATTTCCGCAGACGGACGGACATCGCCAAATCGACATAGAATTTTATGCTGATCAAGAATATATATAATTTGTGGGGTCTAAAATGTATATTTCGAGGTGTTACAAACGAATTGACGAACTTAATATACCCTCCATACTATGGTGGAAGGTATAAAAAAGACCTGAAGACCAATTTTTTTTTAATAGAAAAAAATACTGTACACCGATATTAGATATCGGCCCTGAAACTGACTTTAGAGAAATTCGGACCTGAGAAAAATTAAATTATCATTTTCTTTATAGAAAAAAAAAACATCTCTTAATTCTGAAACCTTAAAGAATAAATGCCTGATCTTTCCTTATAGAAAACAAATCCGATTCTGAGGTCTGATTTTTTGTAGACACGGAATGCCTTAGTTCTTAGGTATACATTTTTATATAGGACAAAGGCATGTCCTGAGGTCTAATTACTTCTATTAAAAAGAAATATGTCTCTGTCCTGAGATCTAATTTTCCCATAGTAATGTCTCAATTCTAAGGACATATTTTCTCAAAATATTTTTTATTTATTTATATATTTTGCTACATTTAAAGCCAAAACAATAAATGGAACAATTTATTCCTGTAGCTCCTTAAGCTGATCACAGATTATCCCAAGACTTTAAACCATCGAAAGTTGAAGGTCATTGAATTATTGTATTCGCACACATGAACTACACATAAAGGACGCGCTTAATCTCCAGCGAAAGTGTTTTAATAAACCTAATGATGAGAACATTTTTTTAAGATACCAAAATTTATAATGAACAATAAGTTACCGTCTTTTCATCTGAAATTTCTTAACGGAGCTACAGCAAAAGGGCCGGCCTTCAACAGAACATATACCATGCCAGCTAAGAAATGAAAAGTTAAAAACAAATCTTAACCACCAAAACGATGGTCGGCAATGGAGAAGACAATGGCAATGCATTTTTTTCGCTTTACTTCACAATTTTATACCCAACAACCAACAACTCGAGGGAAATAAAAAAATGGCGATAGAAATCGTGATACAATCACGTCTAGACTTTTACGGGTTGCGCCTACAAAATGAAAAGAACTCAGAAAAAAACACACAACCGCAAAAAGAATCCAGCATAAATTGCAAAAAAAAGCAGATAGCGACTTGTGAAAATGATGAGCTGAGTTGGGACAGGACAGCGAACGGCATGCCGATGGAATATTCACAAAATGCATTTGATAAAGTAAAGAGAGCTTTCGGAAATATTAAAGATAACAGAATGACATAGGGACTGGTGTTTTTTTAAGAGAGTCAGTTATGAGGACCGGTGAATTTTTTCTATAGAAAAAAAAATCAGTCCTGATCGCTACAGAAAAAAAAATTACTCTTGAGAAAAAAATACTCTTGAGGTCGAACTATTTTATTTTCTATAGGAAAAATTTACTCTTGAGGACCAACGAACTTTTTTCTATAGAAATAAATAGTCCTGACAACCAACGAATTTTCTTTTTTATAAAAAAAAAATAGTCCTGACGACCAACGATTTTTTTTTCTATAAAAAGAAATTAGTGCTGAAGGCCAACGAATTTTTTCTATAGAAAGAAATTAGAGCTGACGACCATCGAATTTTTTTCCATAGAAAAAAATTAGTGCTGACGACCAATAAATTTTTTTCCATAGAAAAAAAATTGGTGCTGACGGCCAATGAATTTTTTTCTATAGAAAAAAATTAGTTCTGACAGCCAATGAATTTTTTTTCTAAAGACAAAAATTAATGCTGACGGCCAATGAATTTTTTCTAAAGAAAAAAATTAATGCTGACGGCCAATGAATTTTTTTTCTATAGAAAAAAATTAGTGCTGACGGCCAATGAATTTTTTTCCATAGAAAAAAATTAGTGCTGACGGCCAATGGATTTTTTTCTATAGAAAAAAATTAGTTCTGGCGGCCAATGAAAATTAGTTCTGGCGGCCAATGAATTTTTTTCTATAGAAAAAAAATAGTTCTGGCGGCCAAAGAATTTTTTTCTATAGAAAAAAATTAGTGCTGACGACCAATGAATTTTTTTCTATAGAAAAAAATTAGTCCTGACGATCAACGATTTTTTATAGCAAAAAATCCCTTATGCCAAGCGAAAAGATTTTTCTATAGAAAAAAATGACTTCTAAGGGACAACGAATTTTTTTATAAAAAATTATAGCCGGTCACACCCAGGGAGTGACGAATTTTTTCCATAGAAAAAAAATCTGAGGACCAATATACATACTTTTGTCTATAGAAAAAATGCGTCCTTGTGACCGAAAAATTTTTTCTATAGAAAAAATGTATCCTTATTTTCTATAGAAAGATGCAGTCCTTGATGCTAGCACATTCCTATCGATTTTTTTTTTCTATAGAAAAAAAAATTAATCCTGACAACCAACGAATTTTTTTTTTCTACAGAAAAAAAATTAGTCCTGACGACCAACGAATTTTTTTTCTACAGAAAAAAATTAGTCCTGACGAGCAACAATTTTTTTCTATAGAAAGAAATTAGTCCTGACGAGCAACGAATTTTTTCCTTTAGAAAAAAAGTAGTCCTGACGACCAACGAATTTTTTCCTTTAGAAACAAAGTAGTCCTGACGACCAACAAATTTTTTTTTTCTACGGAAAAATTAGTCCTGACGAACAACGATTTTTTTTTTTACAAAAAAAAAAAAAAAAGAAAAAAAATCCTAAAGAGCAACGATTTTTTATAGCAAAAAATCACTTATGCCAAGCGACAAGATTTTTCTATAGAAAAAAATCACTCCTAAGGGACAACGAATTTTTTTTATAAAAAAATTATGCCCGGTCGCACCCAGTGAGTGACGAATTTTTTCCATAGAAAAAAAAAATCAGTCCTGAGGTCAGCTGATTTTTTCTGTAGAAAGAAACCATATCTGAGGACCAATATACATACTTTTGTCTATAGAAACAAGTAAAAAAGTATCGGTCGGCTTTGCCGACAGATGTATACCCTCAGCCCTCTTCACCCTCTATGGAGTGGGTTTTTAAAGAATGGGTCAATATTGACAATTTCGTATCGGACCTACATAAATATGATATAAATATTATTACAGCAGATGGATATAGCAATTTTAAAGAATCACTGAGTTGTTTCCCAATTTATGACAGATAAAAATATTGAAAAATGTGTCTCTTTGTGGGTGAGGTACCAGAAGGTGTTCGCAGATATATAGGATCATCTTCAAAACAGATCTGGTGTTAGCAAAAATAATTTGAATGTGTGAAATTTGAAAAGAGTTGAATCCTTATTTCGCTTTCTTTGAGCGTTATGTTTTTCAAAATTAGATTATTGCTTCCTTTCTGTGCAGAAAATATATATCTCAAATTTTCGACCATTTGTGGGGGAGGTACCATATGATGTGGACCGATATACTTCATCTTAACACCAGAGCTTGGGTTAATATAAATATTGGGATGCGCGCCATTCGAAGACAATCGGACTCATACATCACATTTTATGAGAGTTGTAATTATTCAAAATTTTGACCATTTGTGGGGGAGGTACTTGAAGGAGTGAACCGATATTGTCCATTTTTACACCTAACGTAGAACTGATGCAAATATAAGGATTTGCAAAGTGAGAGCAAAATCGGACTATAATTTCTCTTTTTGTGCAAAAAATATATTTTTTGCAAATTTCGACCTTTTGTGGGGGAGGTACCAGAAGGAGTGGACCGATATATTCCATCTTAATATCAGATCTTGGGTTAATATAAATATTGGGATGTGTGAAATTTCAAGACAATCAGACTCTAACATCACATTTTATGAGAGTTGTGATTATTTAAAGTTTTGACCCTTTGTGGGGGAGGTACCAGAAGGAGTGAACCGATATTCTCCATTTTCGCACCAGACCTAGCAATGATGCAAATATTAGGATTTGCAAAGTAGCAGAATAATCGAATTATTCTTTCTCTTTCTGTGCCAAAAAAAATATATATTTTTTTTTGAAAATTTCGACCTTTTGTGGGGGAGGTACCAGAAGGAGTGGACCGATATATTCCATCTTAAAACCAGACCTTGGGTTAATATAAATATTGGGATGTGTAAAATTTTAAGACAATCGGACACTTACATCACATTTTATGAGAGTTGTAATTATTCAAAATTTTTACCATATGTGGGGGAGGTACTTGATGGAGTGGGCCGATATTTTCCATTTTCACACCCGACCTCACACTGACGCAAATATTAAGGTTTGCAAAGTTGGAGCAAAATCGGACTATAATTTCTCTTTCTGTGCAAAAATTAAATTTTTTGAAAATTTCGAACTTTTGTGGGGGAGGTACCAGAAGGAGTGGACCGATATTGCCCATCTCCGAACTCGATCTAAGTTTGACAAAAATATTACGATGTACCAAGTTTGGACCAAATTGGATACTCCCTTCGAGAGTTATCGTGCGCACCAGCCAGACAGACAGACGGACGGACGGACGGACATCGCCAGATCGACTCCAAATGTTCTGAAACGGATTTGGTCCAAAGAGACCTAGGGTCTAAAACCGTTATTTCGACTAGGCACGTTTTGGCCGTATCAAATGATATATACCCTCTGTAGCCATATGGCTGAGGGTATAAAAATGCGTCCTTGTTACCGAAAAGTTTTTTCTATAGAAAAAATTAATCTTTATTTTCTATAGAAAAATGCAGTCCTTGATGCTAGCACATTCCTATCTTAGCTTTCATCAACATATGGGTTATTTTCAATTATTTTTACTACATTTTCCAAAACCACCTTATCAGTAAATGGTAATTATTGAATACCATTGTGCCAGTATATATCAAAATCCAAATGAAACTGAAACCATAAATGTCAGAAACAACAACAACAGCAAAAAAGTAAAATGTAAAAGTAATTTTCTATCCACACCTTGTTAATAGGAAATTAATGACTGCATTAGACAAATTACTAAAATTGTTGTATTGTCACCACTACAATGATAAGAAACGCACAGATAGACGACATGCCTCGGTGTTGGTAGCAGCTATTAAATTCATATCTAGCTCTACGATATACTTGTTTATTAAATGTGTGTACGTCTATCGATGATGTTTTCTGGCTCTGGACATACAAGTGTCAAAAGCCACCATGTCCATGGGGACAACAAACCGACATACAAACAGATACTTAGTAGCTGTCATTGCATACAAAGTACTTAAACACAAAACACCAGCAACAACAACAACACTACCACCACTAAACAAAGAAGGATCGAAAGTACGGCAAGCGGAAAGAGGCCATACATCGTTAGTGAATTTATAAATAGTTGATAACTTACGATGGACGGATAGATAGATACATGGCTGATAGGAGGAAATGTGACAAAAGCCAAAGACTGCAACGACCCATGGGCCTCCAATCCACCCTCGTGCTGGGGACTATTTTTGTCTGGTCGCCTTTTGGCATTTGAATATTAGATGATATACTTAGATTAGAGACAAGGAACACACACACGCACAAACACACCCACATCGACAACATTTTCCTACCTTGCCAACTAGCCACCGATAGATAAGTGCTAGATTAGGGCCAATAAAATTACTTTGTCCCCGAGAATGGTGAGGCATTTAATTGATGTATTATGGACACATTGCACGTAGTTCGAACTGTGAAATTAATGATTCATTCGAATGACGGAAACGGAACACAATTTACACTCACCCAAGGTAGAAGAAGTAGTTTTGTTAAAACTTGGGGAAACATTTGAGCCTAGAATAAAATAACAAAAAGGAAATGTTTTCTGGCTGTAGGTCATATAGTTATAGACGTTATGCAAGAAAGTAAATTCCAGAAAAAGCTAGATACATTTTTAGAAAAAAATTTTTAGAAAAAAAAAATCTGGTCCCAAGGACAGAGGAATTTTTTTTATAGAAAAAAAGGGGCCTCAGGGCCTCTCATTCTATAGGCCTCAGGGCCTCTCAGTTCCGAGGCACTTTTTTTCTATAGAAAAAAAAATCGGGGCCTCAGTTCCGAGGCACTTTTTTTCTATAGAAAAAAAATCGGGGCCTCAGTTCCGAGGCACTTTTTTTCTATAGAAAAAAAATCGGGGCCTCAGTTCCGAGGTACTTTTTTTCTATAGAAAAAAAATCGGGCCTCATTTCCGGGGCACTTTTTTTCTATAGAAAAAAAAATCGGGGCCTCAGTTCCGAGGCACTTTTTTTCTATAGAAAAAAAATCGGGGCCTCAGTTCCGAGGCACTTTTTTCTATAGAAAAAAATCGGGGCCTCAGGTAGAAGGCATTTTTTGTTCTATAGAAAAAAGTTGGGGCCTCAGGTTTGAGGCATTTTTTTCTATAGAAAAAGTATTTGGGGCCTCAGGTTGGAGGCAATTTTTTCTATAGAAAAAAAAATTGGGGCCTCAGGTTGGAGGCAATTTTTTCTATAGAAAAAAGTTTGGGGCCTCAGGTCGGAGGCAATTTTTTCTATAGAAAAAAAATTGGGGCCTCAGGTTGGAGGCAATTTTTTATAGAAAAAAAATTAGGGCCTCAGGTTGGAGGCAATTTTTTCTATATAAACAAATAATGAGGCATTTTCTTGCTATAGAAAAAAATCGGGGCCTTAGGCCTGAGGGATTTTTTTGCTATAGAAAAAAAATCGGGGCCTCAGGTCTGAGGGATTTTTTTGCAAAATCGAGGCCTTAGGCATGAGGCATTTTTTTACTATAGAAAAAAATCGGGGCCTTAGGCCTGAGGCATTTTTTTACTATAGAAAAAAATTCGAGGCCTCAGTTCCGAAGCATTTTTTGATATAGGAAAAAAAACCGGGGCCTCAGTTCCGAGGCTTTTTTTGATATAGAAAAAAAATCGGGGCCTCAGATCCGAGGCATTTTTTCGCTATAGAAAAACAATCGGGGCCTCAGTTCCGATGCATTTTTTTGCTATAGAAAAAAATCGGGCTCTCAGTTCTGAGACATTTTCGGGGCCTCTCAGGAGTGAGGAATTTTTTTGCTATAAAAAAAAATCTGGTTCTCAGGATTGAGGAATTTTTCTGTAGAAAATAATTTGGGCCTCATAACTGAGTAAGTTTTTTTTTATAGAAAAAATGACCTCTGGTAAAATTTTTACAGTTAAAGATAACCAATAAAAGGATTTCTATCTGTTGAAAACTTTTAAGAAGTCTTCTAAAAGACATGTGGGATTTCATCCATTCTTAGAAAAATTTGATAATGTTCTCTACCCATAGAAGTTCCCAGAAGGCCTGTGGAAGGTCCTTTATTCCTAGAAGAGCCGTTAGACCCGTGGAAGGCCTTTCTTATCCATAGTCCTATACTAATATCCCGAATAATGCATTTAATAAAATACATTCTCATAAAACTCAAAAGACTCTCACATTTCTATAACTTCTGCACTTTATTCTCACATTTGCTTAACTTTCTTTTTTTCCTTCGATTTTTATTTCCCGATCCCCAAAAAGTTGTTGTTGTTTCTTAATTGTAATGAAATAATTTCACCACCATTAGCCACCTTCGCAACGCCACGGAACAACTGTCGAATAAATGACAAGAAATCCACTCCCCAACCCCTCCGACTCACACACATTTACCTTTATTAATATCCCATTTGTGGAGACTCCAAACACCTCCATTAGGGCTTGAGGCAGTGGGAAGGAGGAGGGATACAAATTTCAATGATTTACTTAACAAAAGCATGAAAATCACATAATTATGATTGGTATCGTGAGCGAATGCGGCTAAGGGCCTTGGTACTTCAACAACAAACAATCAACTTGGAAAAATGTTATTAAATGACACAAAAGAATGAAAGAAAGATAGAAAAAAGGCGAACAAGAAACACACTCACACAGACACAAAAAACAGAACCAAAGTGTAAACACGTCAAATATAGATTAGCACTAAATGAATTGAAATGAATAAAGCAAAGTAAAGTAACCCCCACTCCCCACCAAAAAAACACCTCCCGGAGTACCACAATCAGAATAAATGAACGAATAAATAAATGAAGCAAATCAAATAACAAAACCCTGAAACGCGTCACACAAACTGGTAGCACATGCCACACAATGTGGCTAATAAAAAATTAACAAGATCCGATTAGTTTCGATTTAATATTGTCGAGGGCGAGAGAGTGCAAACAATAGCGCAGAATTTTACAAGACAATGCATGTAAAGAAGGAAGGGGGGAAGGGTGGTTGCTTTGTACTTTTTTATTGGGTTGAGGGTGGTTAGATTTTAATTGATTTGAATACTATGTGGAGTTGTTTTTCTCCATAACGGCAAAAGGGAAAACGAGTGGAGTAGCTTTAGTTGTGTCGAAAATAAATTTTATTTCGCTTTATTTAAAAAAAACAGAAGTAGGCTAAACAATTCACATTAATAGCTGGCCATATATAAGTTGTTAATTTTTATATAGACTTGTTAGGTTGTTGTCAAATGAAACAGCAAGAGTTCGAACAACGGTGACGTCAATACAAAAAAAGAGTTCGAACATAGTCCAGTTCGCAACTTTAAGAGTTGAGAGCCAATTCGGTTCAATTTTGAACCCAATGTTAAAAGACCTCTGTCAGAAAAAAAAATTTCTCAAATTTTATCGGAAAATAAAATTTTTCTACCCAATATCGGTTGGATGGGGGTCTTAGGCAAAGACCTAAAATTGTAAAGACTGGACAAAATGCATAATGGAAAAATAGTTAATGTGAAAAATATATAGAGGCGCTGCTCACAACAGTGACATGTTAGCATAACAATTATATTTACAGAGCAATTTTAAGAATAAAATTTTCTGTAAACCAAAAATTTGAACTTCACTGACGTTTGAATATTGCATTTGCTGTTAAAACAACTTAACATTGGTGATTATGTTGTTATGATATCGTAACAACAGAGGTATTTACACCTGGTGACAATATTTTGACTCTGTCTTGTCCCATCTTTATACTTCTATGTCTTTGTTTTAGGGTCGATCCCCTCCTAAATAACTAATTTTGAGAATTTTGTTTTACACTTAACATGGAAATGTATTTTTTTATTATTTGACTTATTTTTAAAGAAATTGAAATTGAGATTACTAAAATGTTGGTCCACGTAGGTCTAAAAGTTTTATGAGATTAAATAAGGGGGCTTCAAGTTTCGGTTTAACTTCCATAGATGGGTAGCACCAGATACAGGATGAGATAAAAAAACTGCAACAAAGTCAAGCGCCATATTTTTTACATTTTTTTTTTTTTTAATTTTATTGAATGAAAGCAAAAAATAAAAAAATCCAAATTTTAGAATAAGTTTAAATTTGTTCGAATTGGTCACCTTTGGCACGAATTATGGCCTCCAAACGGCTAATGAAACCTTCACACACTGCCCGAATGTTGCTCTGCGGTATTTTGCCCATTTCCGGCGAAGCGCTTGCTTGAGGTGATCGACACTTTGGTATTTTTTAGCGCCAGCCCTGCTTTCCAAAATACTCCTGACACAATAACCCAACGAATTGGTATACGGAGATTTTGCTGGCCATTGTGCGATGGAAATGAAGCGAAGAATCTCATTTTGTAACCATTCTTAGGTGGCGCGTGCTGAGTGCACCATTAGTCCTGTGGAATGCCCAAGGTCTGCGGCCAAAATGTTTACGTTCCCAAGGCTTTAATACACCCTCCAGAATATTTTCGCGATAATATTAGGCACTTATTCTGATGCCACGGTCGATTAATACGAGGCTGTTATGGCTTCCCACACCATAACCATGTCCGGCGCAGGAGATCTGGTGGCCAACCGAAGGTGCACATTTTCAGCTGACCTATTTGGCAAGTAAACACGATAATTTTGTTTGTTTACAAACTGCTAGACAACGAATGATTTCTCATCGGAGAAAAGCAAATTCAGCAGTTCACCACTTTCGGCCAAGCGAAGCAACTCTTTAGCTCTTTTGAGTCTATTTTCGTTCTGTTGCATTTTTTGGAATTTCAATGGCTTTATCCCGAGCTCATTTTTGAATATTTGCCGATTGGAATATTGAGATATGCTCAGCTCACGAGCCATTTTTCGGCCACTGCGACGCGGTTTTCGATCAAGTAGCTTCTTTACTTTTCGAACTATTTCTGCTAATGTTGCTGTTTTCTTCCGTCCACTTCCTTGACGTCGGGCTACGCTGCCAGTATCACGGTAAAGTGCGATGGTACGAGACACAAAAGATTTATTCACATTTGAATGCTGGAATGCTCTAAGGATAGCCACTTGTGGTTTTCCAGCCAAATATAAAGAAATCACACTATCACGCTTGAATTCCATCACGAGTAACTTTTCTTCTGGAAAATTCTCATCAAAATTCTATTCAAAAGGTTTTCGGATCTGCAGAAATTTGACAGCAAATTGTAATGTTGTAGGGTATCAAATGTTCGGCCGCCCGACTTTAGCCATTGTTTAACACTTTTCCGTAATATTGCTGAAGACGCTATATATTAAAACGTAAGGGTTTAAGAGTCTTAATCTGAGAATTTCAAAATATCGATCTAGAAAAGGGAAAAACTTATCCCCTATATTTAGGTTATTACCTTAAAAATGTTGAGAGTTTTTCCCCTTATGAGGGGCCTGATCGGGATTTGTTGTGTTTGCACCAACAATCTTTTAAAACACATTTTCACTACGGCGTAATATAGATTTTCTCTGTTTTCAATACCAAGAATTAAATAGTAATTTCTTTCCTTTTTAACGGAAGCTATTACATGATATTTACTATACAAATTAATTTTCTATTTCAATCAGGAATTCGAAAGAACAATTAAGGATTGATTTTAATACTGCCCTCGTTAAATATGAAACTATAGGTATATATTTTTCAATAATATTATTCCATTAAGTTCCCCCCTTATCCTATCTTTGTTGTCATTAATTTGATTAATTTTTATGTTATTTTAATTATTTCGTACATAATTTTCATAACATTCGGTATTCGAGTCAAATTATTAAAACATAAATAACAAATTTATTTGGTAGTGGTGGTGGTGACAATTTCTCATTATATGGGAAGGGGTTATTCACATGGAAACATACATATGTGTGTGACTGGACAATTGATTAATGATCGTTGACAGATGTTGTTAATTGTGTTGTGCCGGTGTCTTTGTTTTTGGTTGGAACATCTTAATCAATTTAGAATTGGAATAAGTTTATAAAACTATCAACGTCAAGAGAAGGCAAAAATGCGAGAAGTGAAAAAGTCAAAAGAAAAAAAACATATGTGACGAGTAAAAATGTTTGTAATAATTGATTGGCTTTCCAATGACCAGCTCCAACAATTTCGACATTAATCATAAAATTTTAATTAAGATCTACGACAGTGTGTAAAATGTTCATTTTAATGGAGACAGATGTAGTTATGACAATATTTTGAGTAGAGAAAATATTTCGAGTAGAGAAAATATTTCGAGTAGAGAAAATTTAAATCGTTGTTTTTATAAAAACAACAATAAAGGGATAAAGCCTGACCATTTTGCAACAACAAAATTATAAAAAATAATAACATTTGGAAAAGTCAAGTTAGAAAGGATGCCAGCTCAAGAGTGTCCCTTCCGAATGACTTTGGTGTACGGAACTACAGGTTGAGATAAAAAACTGTAACAAAGTCAAACGCCATAATTCTTACATTTTTTTTTTTTTTTAATTTTATTGAATGAAAGCAAAAAAATGTGGAAAATAGCTTCATATTTTGGAATAAGTTTAGATTAGATCAAATTGTTTACCTTTGGCACGATTTATGGCCTTCAAACGAAAAATTAAACCGTCACACAGTGCCCGGATGTTGCTCTGCGACATTTGACCCATTCCCGGCGAAAAAGCCCTTCAGAATATTTTCTCGATAATATTCGGCATTTATTCTGATGCCACGGTCGATTAATACGAACGGAGAGCGGCCATCGGCTGTTATGGCGGCCCACACCATCGCCATGGCCGGGGCTTGAATTCTGGTGGCCAACCGAAGGTGCACATTTTCAGCTGACCTTTTTGGCAAGTTTTTGTGTGCTTACTGTTAGATTAACTCCTTATTTCTGTGTATTTATCTCACGCAGTAAGAATCCACCGTGAGTCCACAAGCTCTTAAATTGAAAATCCGTAATATATAAGATTTTTATATAAAGGTTTATTAGAAAAAATTCAGGAAACAATGTAAAATAAAACTCAAAACCGAATGACAAGAAAAGCACACAAAAACATTTCAACAAAGTATTTGAATTGAAAAGTATGAATACTACAACAATTGCCACCTCAAATCAAATGCTTTCTTAAAATAACAAATGCAAATATTACATTGTAATATGTAAAAGTTTACAATTGTGCTGATGACGTTGTTTTCCCAATGCTTTAGTTAGAATGTCTGCTGCATTTTCATCAGAAGAAATATATTCGATATCAATTACATGATCATCATATTTTTCGCGTACATAGTGATAGCGGATGTCAATATGTTTGCTCTTCTTTTGAACTGTTGGATTTTTTACCAAAAACTGAGCTCCTTGGTTATCACATAGAATTTTGGTAGGGTATTCTACATACATGTTGAATTCTAACTCATTAAGTAGTTCTCGATGGAAACACACTTCTTTAGTAGCTTGACATAAGGCTATATATTCAGCTTCCATCGTGCTTAAAGCTACCACTGATTGCTTGCGTGATTCCCAGGCTACTGCACCGTCTCCCATAAACAAGACAAAACCTGAGTAGGACCTGCGATCATTCACATCACATCCCCAGTCAGCATCCGCAAAACAATTAAGATTTCCTGAATTGGCTTTTAACGTAATTCTTCCCTCTGGGAAATTTCTCAAGTATCGCAAGACATGCTTAGCTACTTGAAAGTGCTCATTGTGTGGATGAGAATTGAATTGGCACAGTTTTGACACTACGTGCATTAGATCCGGTCTTGAAATTACCGCCAAATACATTAAAGCACCTGTCAAGCTCTGATACGAATGTGGATCCAAGTCTGTACAATTCATATCACACTTGACCAAAACAGTACCATTAGGCCATGGGGTGTTTGCAGGCTTACAGTCTGACATTTTCCAACGCTTCAGTACTTCTTCACAGTACATCTTTTGATGGATAGTTATATCACCTCTGGGTTCATCACGTTCAACTTCCATGCCTAAAAAAAACTTCACAGGACCACGATCTATAGCTTCTACATATTTATTCAAATTCGATACAATTTCGTTCATTTACCTCTCAGTAGAACATGCTATTAACATATCATCGACATACAAAGCAATCAGGCTGATATCTTTTCCTTCCCTTTTGACATACACACAAGTATCGGATTTGCATCTTTTGTAATTATTTTTCATCAAAATATCGTTGACCTTTTTGTTCCACTCACGGCCTGCTTGCTTCAAACCGTATAAAGATTTTTGTAATTTGCATACTTGACTTGTGTTATTGTCAAACATAGGAGGTTGCATCATGTAAACTTCTTCATCTAAATCCGCGTTCAAATATGCCGCTACAACGTCGATATGATTTACCAACAATTTATGTTGTGCAGCCAATGACAGGAATAATCGTATGACCGAATGTCGAACAACAGGAGCAAATGTTTCTTTATAATCCACATTATACTTCTGGGAACATCCATGCGCCACAAGTCTAGCCTTATACTTTTCAACGGAACCATCAGGTTTGCGTTTCAGGGAAAACACCCATTTGCATCCTATGATATTCTTCCCCTTGGGTCGATCAACGAGAGTCCACGTTTGATTCTTCATTAAGGATTCATATTCCCTTACCATTGCTTCTTTCCATTTATCTGAATTTTCGGAACCCAGTGCTTCCGCAATTGTTTGAGGGTTTTCAATTATTGAGTTCAACATTTCTACATTTTCGACTATCCTTGGTCGAAGAACTCTATCTGTCTGTGGAATAATACATTTGTTCCTTCTTTTATTATTTGGAATAATTGGCTCTTGTATGTTTGATGATGGCAATTCAGATGCCTCGACACGAGTATTATTAGTTTCTCGATCGTTTGTCAGCTTCAAAATCTCTGTACAAAACACTTCAGGTTCGATTGATTCATCCGATAACTTTTCAAACGACTCTTCGTAAAATAAAACATCTCGAGCAACGCGAATTTGCTTTGATTTAGAATCCCATAACCGATATCCTTTGGATGAAGTGGAATAACCAACGAATTTCATTTTGACTCCTTTCGGCATAAATTTTCTTCCCTTAGATTTCGGACCTTTTTGTAAGACAATTGCATCACACCCAAAAATTTTAAAATGATGTACGGATGGTTTTCTACCTATCCATTTCTCGTATGGAGTAACATCTCCAAGAACCTTAGTGGGAGCTCTATTTCTTATGTAGGCAGCTGTATTAATTGCCTCTCCCCACAATCTTTGTGGTAAACCAGACGAATGCAGTAAACTTCTGGCCATCTCCACTAAAGTCCTATTAGCTCTCTCGGCTACTCCATTCTGCTGAGGGGTATAACAAACTGTCGTTTGATGAACTATACCCTTTCTTGCAAAGAAATTTTGGAATTTGATATTTATAAATTCCTTACCGTTATCACTACGAACAACCTTAATCTGACGATCTGTCTGCTTCTCTACGGTTGCAGCAAAACGTTCGAAAACTTCAAAAGCTTCAGATTTCTTCTTCAAGCAAAATACGAATGTGAAACGAGAAAAATCGTCTATAATGGTCATAAAATACGAAGATCCACCTATCGACTGCACATCCATAGGTCCGCATATATCCATATGCAACAATTCCAATACGTCTTTCGTTTGAATTGTAGAATAAGCTTTAAATGGTTTGGCAGATATTTTACAAAGTCCACATGTGACACAATCTATGCTATCAGGAACTTTCAATACCAATCCATTAACCATGTTTTTTGACACTAATTTACACATATCGTGTACATTCATATGACCAAATCGTTTATGCCATTTTTGAGTTACATCCTTGTCAACAGCAACATTCAAAGACTGAACTTCATTTTCCATTCTAACCTTTGCAATAAACATCTCATCCACCAATTCAGCCATCAATATATTAACGCCATGGGTACTTTTCATTACTGCTCCATTATCGTGAAATACCACGGAATGCCCGGCTTTGATTATCTTTGAGATTGATAAGAAATTTGAATGAAGTTGGGGTACATACCATACGTTTCGCAATGTCAGAGTTGTAGTAGAAGTCTGCAATTTGATATCACCAATTCCTTCAGCAAAAATACTTTCCCCAGATGCCAATATAATTTGCTGTCTTGATTCTGTCAATGATTGAAAAAACAGTTTGTTCCTGCACATATGTGATGTCGCCCCACTATCCATAATCCATGATGTTGCAATTTTCGGTCTATTATCATATAAGGAACACGCATAATCTCTTCTTCTCTTCTCACTATCACCATTTTTACATTGAGATCGGATGTGTCCTATCTTACCACAACGAAAACATTTCATATTTGATGTAGGCGATTTCTTATTATTGAAATTGGTTTTTGATTGTTGCGAATGCATTCCATTTTTCAGATTATGCCCATAAATTTGATCTTTATTATGACTTTTGTTACCGCTCTTGGAGTTTGCGGCAAACGCAGTCTCGCCATTATCCACAGTCTTGTCGCCTTGTCGGGTTTCTTCCTCCAAAATCTTGGAAATTAATTTATCGTAGGTGGGTAATTTGTCTTTGCTCTCAATAGCTATAACAAAACCTTCCATTTCATCAGGAAGACTACAGAGCAATAAAATGGTCAATAAATCATCATTCAAACTTATTCCAATTTCCTTTAGTTCATCAATCGTGCAACAAAATTCATTTATTTGCACTGAAAATTTCTCAGCATGTCTGAACTTGAACCGAACCAACTTCTTGAATAACTTCACCTTTCTGGATGCCGTGTCAGCCTTGTATAATGAACTAAGTACATCCCATGCTTCCTTAGCTGTCGCACAATTCTTGATGTGTATTAATTCGCTCGCTTTCACAGAAAGGGTTATCGTTGCTAAAGCTTTTCTATCATTATTCATCCAAATTGTTTTTTCAGCAGCACCAATAGGACATTCAATCTCAATAGTATTCCATAGATCCAACGTTATTAGCAAGCTCTTTACCTGGATACACCACGTTCCATAATTTTCGCTGTTTAGTTTCTCTATGCTAGCCACAGAATTAGCCATTTTACTTCCCTTATTCCCAGATGTCCAATTTGCAAAATTATATTTAAGAACTTCGGAAATCTGGGCCCATAACCTTTGTTAGATTGACTCCTTATTTCTGTGTATTTATCTCACGCAGTAAGAATCCACCGTGAGTCCACAAGCTCTTAAATTGAAAATCCGTAATATATAAGATTTTTATATAAAGGTTTATTAGAAAAAATTCAGGAAACAATGTAAAATAAAACTCAAAACCGAATGACAAGAAAAGCACACAAAAACATTTCAACAAAGTATTTGAATTGAAAAGTATGAATACTACAACACTTACAAACTGCCGAACAACGAATGTTTTCTCATCCGAGAAACCCAAATTCGGCTGTTCACCACTTTCGGCCAAGCGAAGCAACTCTTTAGCTCTTTTGAGTCTATTTTCTTTCTGTTGCGATGTAAGTTCCCCCACGAGCTTATTTTTCAATATTTGCTGAATAGAATATTGCGATATGTGCAGGTCACAAGCCATTTTTCGGCGACTGCGACGCGGGTTTCGATCAAGTCGCTTCTTTACTTTCCGAGCCATTTCTGCTGATGGCTGTTTTCTTCCGTCCACTTCCTTGACGTCAGGCTACGCTACCAGTATCACGGTAACGAGCGAAATATTTATTCACATTTAAATGCCACTTGTGGTTTTCCAGCCAAATAGAAAGAAATCACTCTATCACGGTTGAATTCCATCCCGAATAACTTTTTTCTAGGAAATTCTCACCAGAATGCTTTTGCACGCTTGTAAACATATAATGAGCTATCACTGGAATAATTTTAACAGCTGTCGGACGAGTCTAAAGTTGGTTGCAGTTTTTTCATCTCACCTGGTACTGGAAAATACAGTTTTCACAACACTGGAATTAAGTTCTCTAAAATCTATAGTTTCAAAGCTTGATTTTTCAAATTTGTATATTTTGATGATTTTGGAGATATTATTCACAGGATTTGTTTCAAATTTCGTATTTAATGCAGGTAGTGGGTACTACAGCCTATGACAAAAAATTTGATTTTTTTGAAGTGTTGACATTTTGTGGAGCGGTTACCAGAAGGTGTGGAGAGATACAACCCATCTCCGAACTCGATCTAAATTTCACAATAATATTACGTTGTACCAAGTTTGGATCAAATCGGATACTCCTTTCGTTAGTTATCGTGCGCAGCCAGCCAGACACACAGACGGACGGACGGACATCGCTGGGTCGACCTGAGGGTATAATAATAAAAAAACAACATGTCAAAATAGTCCTTCTATTGTTATCTGTAATATTGCCGAAGACACTATTTGCCTAGAATGTAAGGATTCCAATGAGTCTTAGTCCGAAAATTTCAAAAAATGTTGAAGAGTGGGCTACTTCCTACTTGCCCTCTCATTTTGGGACACTTTGCGATGTAAACTTTCTAAATAGCGATACAAATGTCCTCAAATTTTAGCTCTACTTTTACAATCTGCTGTATTTTTCCTGTAATTATTTTTGTGTGTTGTACAGTGTAATAATAAATACCGATCCACGCAGTACCGCTGTAGGAGAGCTACACCAAAATTTGACCCGTGTTTTTTTTTTATACCCTCCACCTTGGTAAGGAGGGTATATTAACTTTGTCATTCCGTTTGTAACATCCTTAAATATTCGTCGTAGACCCCATAAAGTATATATATTCATAATCAGCATAAAATTCTAAGTCGATTTAACGATGTCCGTCTGTCTGTCCGTCTGTCCGTCTGTCTGTCTGTCTGTCTGTCTGTCTGTTGAAATCACGATACAGCCCACAGTATTTGACGTAGAGCGCCAAAATTTTGCAGAGCAATTCGCATTGTGTCTAGGATGGTTGGTATTGAAAATGAGATATATCGGTCCACGTTCTGGTATAGTCCCCATATAACGGTACCTCCCGATATTCGGTATTTTGATGATTTATGCCACATTTTTTCACGGATTTGTTTGAAAATTGGTATTTGTAGGTCATAACGGGTCCCTGTGCGTGTGGCAAAACACTGCATGTATAGGTCCACGTTTTGGTATAGCCCCCATATAAAGGTACCTCCAGATATTCGGTAATTTGATGATTATTGCCACACTCTTTCATGGATTTGTCTAAAAATTGGTATTTGTTGGTCATAATGGGTTCCAACTCCGGTGGCGAAACTTTGCATGCATGGGACCATGATTTGATATAGCCCCCATATAACGGTACCTCCCGATATTCGATATTTTGATGGTTTTTGCCACATTTTTCTCCTGATTTGTCTAAAAATTTGTATTTGTGGATTATAATGGGTCCTAGTTCGTGTGGGGAAACATTGTAATTATAGGTCCACGTTTTGGTGTAGCCCCCATATAACGATACCTCCCGATATTCGGAATTTTAATGGTTTTTGCCACATTTCTTCCAATGTTTCTTTTACCCTAAGGTGGAGGGTATTAAAAGTTTGGCCCGGCCGAACTTAATGTTTTTTTACTTGTTTTTTTTTTTTTTTTGAGCGAGTTGTAATGTAAAATCGAGTTGTATTAATGGGAGCAACGCCAAAGCGATGTCTCAAACCAATCAAAGGTGGATTTTTAATGAAAATGAAAGGAGGATATTCAAGTGGATCGGTTGTTACAGTACGATCTGTTGGCTATAATCCGATTCTTATACATCTGTCACCGACCAAAGACACCCACAATAATAACAACAGAGACAGAGAGGGTGGAAAACAATTAACGCACCTGTGTCTTGCGATAGATGTCATGGATTGGATAAAGTTCTGCAACACAATTGAATATAAAAATTCAGTCAGTAACCTTTCTCAAAAAGCAGCAACAACAACAACACCACCACCGTTTGGCAAAATAAAAGATCTCAACATTAAAACCCCCAACATAATTTGCTTATTCATTCATTCATTGGCCGCGCAAAAGCGGCTTCTTTTGAAATGGTCAAGTTGTTATTTTTGTTATTTTATTTTAGACATTTTCGTAATGTTGCTCGCTGCGATCAAACAACAAAATTGAAAATTTTGTTTGGTCATCTTTACATCAGCGCAAAGTAACAGAAAATTGGTCACAGAAACAGGCAACACATGACATAAACGGCGGCTGCTACCTTCAATGCTTATGGATAGCTGGCCAGGTTGGCTGACGTACGGCGGCCTGGTCAGCCGGGATGGCTGAATGAATTGTTGGTTGGCTAGCAGAAAAACTGTTAAGTTAAACGTCATGTTGTCTAGATTAAAGATGAAATCAAAAGATAACTTTATAAGCATCGCACAGGTAACGACAACAATAGCAATAACAACAACATCGGCAACATCTCATCCACCATCAATAAATTACAATAACAATAATGGCGTTCTTATTTTGTTTTTATTAAATTTCATTTTTGCACAATCCACCATCGGCAGCAGCAGCAGCACATGTTAGGCTAACTCTCCCATCATCGTCATCGGCATCATCAGCAGCAGCAGCTTTAAGGAGCCCCACAACAAAGCCACAGCCGCATCTACTCCCGAAGGTGAACAATAAAAACGCCATTTCATCATTGCGATGCTTACACGTACTTCTTTGGTAATTACAGAAGCTGTAAGCAAAGAAATTGAAAGTCAAATTTGATTGATGTCGGCGTTCAGGCTTGTGTTCTGTGCCTGGCTTCGTTTCGTTTCTTTTCTTTTTCTACTTTGCTCCTTTATCGAGACTCTATTTACGACAAAAGCCACTCGATTGTGGTCTATATCATATCGGCGCACTTATACATGACTCTTGAAACGATAACAACAAAAAAAAAACAACAACAACAACAATAATAATAACAAGAAGAAAAAACTTTATTAAACTATTAACGCCAAAGTGGTATTGTTGAAAATGTCGTTTTTGTTCATTAATAGCCTCTTGAGTTTATTGTTGTTTTTGTTTGTGTTGTTGCTGCTTCACATTATTGTGGTCGTGGTTAGCTTTTATCGCAAAATGACATGAGAACTCAATTCCTCGTTGTGAAAATTAAAATTTTATGGGTAATTTTAAAATGCTGAGGTAATTTTATCACACAGAAAAAAAACTAAGCTTATAAAATTGATTGATGTTAATTCAATTTTTTTGGAAGTTTCGAAGGTTTGCATGGAAGTATTATAGGGTTAGGAAAGCTAGTTAGATTTAAAAATGTTGTGTTTTAAAATAACTAAAATTGGATTTGAGTTAAATTTGACCACACTTGATATTTTTGTTGGTCCACAATGAGTGGTGTTATTATACTCTCAGCCATATGGCTTCAGAGGGTATATACAGGATGGGATAAAAAAATGCAACAAAGTCAAACGTCATAATTTTTACGAAGGTGCACATTTCAGCTGACCTCTTTGGCAAGTAAACACGATCATAGACCCATAGTTCCTTTTGATGATCTGCATAGAATCACATTCTGAGTCGATTTATGCATGTCCGTCCGTCCGTCTGTCCATGTATTCTTGTAAACAAAGAACAGTTCCCATTTATTGTTCTATCCAGATGAAATTTTGCACATATCATTTGTTTGGCCCAAGGACGAACCGTATTGAAATTGGAGATAATCGGTCAAAATTTAGATATAGCTCACATTTATATCTTCGTCCGATTTGCCCTTTTTGTGCACCAAACGTCTAATATTTGTCCAAATAGTATTAAATTTTGCACATACAACCAAATTGGGCCTAAAAATAAGTATGCCAAATTTGATCAAAATCGTTTCAGATATAGCTATAGCTCCCATATATATTGTTCATCCGATTTGTTATTTTTGTCCTCCGCAGCCGTAATATGCATTCTGTAACAACAATATTCAAGGAAATATATCAAATGCAGATCAGAAATACCTTTGTTAAATTTTATCGAGATCGGTTCAGATTTGGATATAGCTCACAAATATAACTTCGTCCGATTTACCCTTTTTTGTGCACCAAACGTCTAATATTTGACCAAATGGGATGGGATTTGATACTTACGACCGAATTGAGTCTAGAAGCTAGTATGTCAAATCGGTTCAGATATAGCTATAGCTCCCATATATAATGTTTATCCGATTTGTTATATTTGTTACCCACAGCCGTAATATGCACTCCGTAACAACGATTTTCAGAGAAATATATCAAATACAGCTCAGAAATATCTTTGGTAAATTTTATCGAGATCGGTTCAGATTTGGATATAACTCCCAAATATATATCTTTATCCGATTTCAAATTAATTGAGCACCAAATGAGCAATACAGGTCCGAATTTAAAAGATACAAATGCTTCGGCATCTTTAGTCCTTTAAACTTTAAATTCTAATTATAATCATAGCGCGTATGATTGAATTCTCCCACAAAAACTTTTAATTGTTATGTGGAGCTCTACTAAATTAGCAAAGTGGTGTAGGGTATCATAAAGTCGGCCCCGTCCGACTTTAAGACTTTCTTAACTGGTTTTCATTTCACCCTGTATACCATCTTTAGTCATAACCAAATCGATTATAAAATACTAATAAGCAACCGGTTCTCTTCCTATATCACACATCCTATTATTTCTACTTACACAAAATCTGCTGTGAAGATCGGTCTACTCCTTCTGGTACCTCCCCAACAAAGGGTCAAATTTTTGAATGTCCATGAAGCAAAATTAAGCTCTGATTCCATTCTGACTTGTTACATCTCAATGTTTCCATCAACACAAGATGTGTTATTATGATGGTAGAGATCGGACCATTTTTTAAAGATTAATTTCAAAATGTCAATGTGCTAAGTTTGGACCAAATCTGGACCAAAAACTACATATGCTTATTTCTACTCCAAATAAAACGATTTTCGTCCAAAAAGAAAAAAGGTTTAAAATCTTTATTTGTATAATGTAAATTGTTGGTTCTATTAAATGTTATATATCCACATCTATTTAATATATACGCTCCTCAGCGACAGGGAATATAAAAATTCCCTCTACATTTCCTCCACTCATCCAACCGCGTAAAATCTCCCAAATACTGTTTTTCCAAATAATATTCACACCATTCTCCATTTTTTATTGACTTTCATTTTCCAACTGAGTATTAACATATTTTCATTAAATGTTTATTGCTTGCGTTGAGACAAACCTACTTTTCAGGCTTTTTCGACTGGCAACACCCACTCAACTGGGATAATAACTTCAAATCCTCAATGACAGTGAAAAAAACGCAATATTTGTTTATTTGGAAACCCTTTTCCCACAGCAAAGAGAAAATTCATTTTGGCATTATTTATTTGAACACTTTTTTCTTTTAATAGTACAGGGTGAGCATAGATTGAATTCGCATGAACTGATTCTGTCAACGTAAGCCTTTTTTTCAAAGCCAATCGAAATGATTTTAAATTACTTGGCCTAGTTGGTGGAAGAAAGAGCAATGGGTTGCTATAATATTTGATTGTTTGTGTAAAATACACAAACAGGCACACATACACACAGACGCCAACGCATTGGGGTGTTGACGCATAAAAACGTTTATGCTCAATAAAAAAGTTCACTTTCACACTTAATTCAATTGAAACCATTTTACTTGCATTCCATTGATAGACATCCTCACTATATGGAGTCAGGAATTAATGTAAGGTCTTTATCTTCTTTATCGCTTGTAACACAGTGGTTATTATGTTTCATTATTCTATAATTTTGGAGTACAACTTGATGGTATATAATACCCTAAGCCTACGACATACACATATTATTCATCTGTATCCAACAGGCATGATTTGTATTGTCTACCAACGACAGTGATAATTCTTTCAAGAAGAGCCCTATTGTGGCAGGATGTTTCTGAAAAGTCTTAAAATCTTTAAAAAAAATTCTTTCGAAATCCAAATTCATTGTCAGGAAGTCCTTGATGAAATGTCTTAAAAATCAGGAAGTTTTTAAAAAGTGTTGAAAAGTCTACAATTTTAGATAGGACGATTTCAAAAATATTTTGAAACAATTTAGAAAGCTGTAAACGTTTCTCCGACTGATTTATACCTTCCGCATTTGACCATGTATTTATATATATCCTCTTTGGGTTAGGCATCATAAAGATTAGACCTTAATATCCCATATTTATACTACACCTCACGTTTATGGAAATAATGGCGTGTGAGAACATTAAAGAGAACTGAGGCATAACTTCTTGTTTTATGCTACTTTTGAGCATTAATAACGTTGACCCCTGGTATGCTTCAACATATTGTCATAGAGAATTTTAAAACTTTTGGATAGGAATTTTCGAGAAACAGTGGGGCAATATTATCCTAACCTGGGTCTGATTTAAAATGTTATCACGCACTGAGCTTAGAATTTATGTGGTAATGTTCCTTCATATGTGATATGTGTACGATTTCGAAGAAAAGTTTTGAATTTTAGTGAGGCAGTTACCAAGAAGAGTGGCTCGATATATTCAATTTCCAAAATTGCTCAAATATAGGCAAATATAGTTAAACAAGTAAAATAGTATCAGTATAACAAGTAAAATAGTATAGTATAAGCATTGGAAATTGTGAACCATTGTTGGTGAGGTACCAGAAGGGGTTGGCAGATATATATCATCTTCATAACAGATCTTGCGGTAGCAAAAATATTTGGATGTGTGAAATTTGAAGAGAGTTGGATGCTTATTTCGACTTCTTTGACGGTTTTGTTTTTCAAAATCTTGAACCCTATGTGGGGAAGGTACCAGAAGGTATGCCCGATCCCTAGCATCTTTATAACAGATCTTTGCTTATATATACCAAGTCTGAATGGAATCTGATGTTAAATTCGCGATTTATAAACTTCATGGATAGTCAAAATTTTGACCCTTTGTGAGTGGAGTACCAGAAGGAGTGGACCGATATATCCCATCTTCACATCAGACCTTGGTTTAATAAAAATCTTGTGAGATGTGTAATTTGAAGACAATCGGACTCTTACTTCTCATTTTATAAGAGTTAAAATTATTCAAAATTTTTACCCTTTGTGGGGAGTTATGTGGTGGAGTGGACCGATATTTTCCATTTTCATACCTGAAGTAGCGCTGATCCAAACATTAGGATTTGCAAAGTTGGAGCAGAATCGGATTATCCTTTCTCTTTCTGTGCAGTAAATTATTTTCTTGGAAAATGTTGACCTTTTGTAAGGGAGGTACCATAAGGAGTGCACTGATATCGGCCACCTCCGAACTCGATCTGAGTTTGCCAATAATATTACGATGTACCAAGTTTGGATCAAATCGGATACTCCCTTCGAGATTTATCGTGTGCATCACCCAGCCAGACAAAGTGACAGACGGACGGAAGGGCATCGATAGATCGATGTCCTTCCTGAAACGGATTTGGTCAAAAGAGACCTAGGGTCTAAAAATAGTATTTCCATGAGGCACGTTTTGGCCGTATCATATGATATATACACTCTCTAGCCATATGGCTGAGGGTATAAAAAGCAACTAAGTTCGTCAGGGCCTAACCATTTATACCCTCCACCATCTGGAAGGGACTTGCAAAATGTCAAAAACTTCCGCTACAAAAATGCCTTTAAAATTATCAAAATACCGAATATGGGATGGTACATTTATGTGAAGGCAATACGGAAACGTACCCGTAAAGACAATAAAAGCGGACAGCGGTGCCTCTAGCGAACTCCTAGTTTCAATTTTAAGATAACTCCGATGAAAAATTTCACTAAAATCGGCAAAGCCTAATCAGGTATTTTGTTGGAAAAAATATTGAGATGTGCAAAATTTGAAGACAATCAGATTCTTATTTCAGATTTTATAAGAGTAATGATTATTCATAATTTTGACCCTTTGTGGGGAAGGTACCTTATGGAGTGGACCGATATCACTGACACAAATAATGGGATTTGCAAAATTTGAACAGAATTAAATGAAACTATCTCTTTCTATGAGGTTTAGTTATTTTTTTTAAAAACTTGGACCTTTGGTTGGGAGGTATAAGAAGGAGTGGACCGATGTTGCTTATTTCCGAACTCAATCTAAGTTTGACAATAATATTACGATTTACCAAGTTTGCACCAATTCGGATACTCCTTTCTAGAGTTATCGTGCGCAGCCAGAAAGACGGACGGACATCTTTGACCCAAAGAGACCTAGTGACTATAACTGTTATTTTGATGAGGTACGTTTTGGCAATATTAAATGATATATACCCTTTCTAACCATATGGCTGAGGGTATAATGTTCCAAGTTTGAACCACAGCGGCTACTGACTTCCTTCTCCTCCTATTACGCGGACTAGCCAATCCGACAAATAGATCTACGGACGGATATTGCAAGGTCGAGATCTAGTATCTAAACTTAATTTTTTAAGAGGCAGATTTTTAACCATCCAATGATATATACCTTCCATAGCTGTAGCTCCAAAGGTAAGATTTTTTGCTGTTCAAGATAAAGATGGTGGATCTCAATGAACCCACTATGTTACATTGAAACTCTACAGTGTTGAATCAATAGCTGATATTGAAATCAATCAACGAACTTCATGAAAAGCTTTTTTTCATTTTGTGACGTGTTCTCATAAAAGTCTACTAGGTACCACAATACTATACTGAGGCAGCTACCAAAAAAGTTGACATATTGAAGCTTTTCTATTTCAACAAACAGAAATAGTATACACATACACACATGTATGAGTGTTTCCAACAAAAAACCGCTGTTCCCAGCGAACAATCCTTTTTGTGGCAATTTGAATTTTATTTGAATAGGATTTTATTTTAAATCGCTACTGTATTTATCTGGCGCCACACACGCACTCGCACCAAATTTCCATTCCTTGGCACACATCAGTGATTTTCATTTATGTGAGCCTTTTTGCTCAGCTACACTCGCTGGCTGTGCGGTGGCTCTTCCCAACAAATGACAATAGTTTTCTAATGCTAATATTCTAAATGCGCGTGTAAATGCAAAGATTTGGAAAATTTATTCAATTGTTGTGCGTTAGCGTTTGAAAGACAGGCTCTGTGAGTGTGTGAGTGGGAGAGGGGGCGCAATTTGCCATATTCAGTAAAATATTTCAATGCGTACGAACGAACGAACGTACGTGGGTACGCTCATGCATATTAGTCTGTCGCCTGTCATTATTGGCTTTATTCAGTCTTATAATCATGCCATGACGTTGAGCATTTTGTGGGATGAACCCTTTCGAAATTGGGTAATAACAAGAGCGTCGATACGCATCTATAGCCGTGTGTGTGTGAGTGAGTGTGGGAATATATATGAAATGTATTTGAAGATTTTATTAAAAAGAATAAAATTCATGCATTTAGATAAGGATAATGAGTTGGAAAATGTGTCAGTTATAAGGAGACTTTTGAGTACTGGGGAAAAAGGATAATGAATTGATTGTTTTATTGAAACGAGAAAGCTTCTATGAAATTTTCAGAATTTAACATTTCGATACAGCCGATAGTGTCAACCCGAAAAATATTTTGAAAAAATTCAAAATTTTTGGAAATCTTCGATAAAAAAAAATTGTCAATAGACATCTAGGACTTTTTCCGAGGTAGAATTCATACTTTATAGTCCTGAGGTCTCATGAGTTCTTGGCCTGGGGTCTTTGCAAAATTAAAAAAATAAGGAAATGATATAGCCGTGCGAAGCCGACCATGTGGTACCCTACAACACTATAATATATTAGAAGCTCACTGAGGACCAAATCCAGATTTCGTTTTTAAAGTAATGTCATACAGACCAGAACAAATGTTGACATTGATTCTTGAGCGATATTCAAAACAATTGCACACAAAAGTTGTGGTCCATTTTATCCGCCGAACCTGTCCTAAACTCTAACATCATGTAAAATTCTATGTCGATTTGTTTTTAATTGTGACTTGTTGAGCGACTATAAAAACAGAAAAAAAAAATATTTTTTTGGTTCATTTGACCCCTAAAAATGCATTTTTAAAAACAAAGGCTCGTGAGGATGGATATTGCAGAATGTTCAATTCATTTGACTTAAAATATAAATATAGAAAAATCTCATGCGATTTCACACTTCTGTTCAAAGTTAACATTTTTATACTCTACACCACATAGTGGTAAGGGTATTATGTCTTTGTGCATTTTTTTATAACAGGGAGAAGGAAGCGAAATAGACCCATAGTTATTTTTGAAGATCTTCATAGAATCACTTTCTGATTCGATTAATGCATGTCATTCCGCTTGTCCTTCCGTCGTCAAATTCGTAGTATACACTCCACAAGAATGATATTTGGTACCAGGTATCAGATACAGCCCAGAAATACCTCCGCCATATTTTCACATTTAGATATAGGTCCCATATATATCTTCAACCGATTTCGGGTTAATTGTGCACCAAATGACCAATATCAGTCCAAATGACCTGAATTTTAATACATTCGACCACATTCAGTTTAGAATCAAATACATCAAATTTGGTGAAAATCGGTTCAGATATAGCAATATGTTATATATGTTTCATCCGATATGGTGTTGAAGTCCCTCACATTAAACAATAATATTTGGTACCAGATATCTTATAGAGCTCGGAAATACCTCTGCCAAATTTTATCAAGATCGGTTCAGATTTGGATATAGCTCCCAAACATCCTTAATCCGATTTCAGGTTTATGCTCCAAACTATAAGCAGTAGCAACACTAAGAAAATAATAAAGTCGGTATAATTGTGACTTTAAATGTCAAAGAATAACAAAAGGGTTGAAATCTCAAACAAAATCCTGAAATCAATAAAAAAGATATAACACTCAAATCGGCCTAAATAAACAAACAATTGTCAATGTAATTGTTGTTCATTGTTGAAGACGTCGCTTTGAAATGTAAAACCATAGCTAATCTCCGGGAGAACAAAGTTCAAATCTAAAAACAAACAATGTTTTGTTTTGTTTTTTTTTTTTTTTTTCTTTTCTCCTTTCAAAATCAATTTGAATTTTGTATTTTAAATCCAACCATCAGCACGCCGTAACAATGATGATGACAAAATACATTTGTTTATGCGTTAACTAAAGCCACGTGACCTTTGACACATTAGTGTCAATTGTTGTTTGCACAAACCGAAAAGGCAGAAAATCCCCCGATAGAAATCCAAATGATAAGCCAGTGTCTGATGACACAAATTTCATTTGACGAAGTCTCATGAACTGACGATTTAAAGCATTTTAAAGTTATGTGTGTATGTGCTTTGGTCTCTCTGTGTATCAGTCTGTTTAGCTTTCACCCACCACGTCCCTCACCCCCACCACACATTTCAACTCATCCATGGTATCTCGGCAATTATGTGTAATTTAAGTTTTCTATTTCAAATTTTCAACACAATCCTGCGTCTAATGACATCGGAATTAAACTGCATCCGTTCGTATGGCCACTTAAAATTTGTCATTCGCAGTGTCTGCTGGGCAGGGATGGTCGTCGGTTGTGTATAGAAACATACGTTTTTGACAGAGGGTATAATACAAGAATGTGTTTGCCTTGTGGATTAAACATGATTTTCAAGAAAATATGCAGAAAATAAGTGAAAAATACTTGTTGGGTTTTTAACAGATTCTATTGCATAATATAGGAAATATACTAGCGACTTTCAAGAATATGACACTTTAACAAAGTCAAACTTAGTTATTTTCATGGATAATTTTTTGAGGATATGCTTCTAGAGTATCAGGACACATCATGAATGTGCTCATAAATTTTCAAGACGCTTTAAATATATTTTCTGTAAAAACAGGTGAGGTTCTTGCAAAATAATTCTTTAAAAATCCTCTATTTTCGTAAAAAAAATCCTTAGAAAATATAGAAAATCCTTTCTTAAAGTTGTTACAGAGGTCCTCGAAAAATTTTCTTAAAGTCCACGTGGATATGCTTCTGGAGTATCAGGACACGTCAAGAATGGCTCATGAATTTTCAAGACGCTTTAAATATATTTTATGCAGAAAACAGGTGAGGTCCTTGCAAAATAATTCTTTAAAAACCCACTCCTTTGGTAAAAAAAGTTATTGGAAAATCGTTCTTAAAAACTAAAAAATTCTAGGAGGAATACCTCATAAAATCGTTCTTATAAAAAATCATCCTTATAAAAAATCCTTTCTTAAAAATTCTAGTTGTTAGAGAGGAAAAATTTTCTTGAAGTCCACGTATTTTGGACAAGAGGTCCTTAGAAATATTTTCTTTATTTTTAACTGATTTTCAAGGATAATTTCTTGACTACTTACTTCATGCTTTTAAGGATATTTTGAAAGGATATTCTAGAGGATTCTAAAGGTACTCTCTAATGGATAAACTCGTGGAGTTTTTAAAGTTATTTTCTAGACGATATAAACGTGAAGTTTTAGAGGATATATTAAGGATGTTGTTAGTGAATTTGAAGGGATATTTTATAGATTTCTAAGAATATTTTTAGAGCACTTTTAAGGTTATTTTTAGAGTTTATATTAAGAGGTTTTGAAAGGAATAAACTAGTGGATTTTCAATGATATTTTTGGATTTCTAATGATATTTTCCAAAATATTTTAAAAGATATTTTCTGAATGAAGATTTTCTAGACAGTTTTTATAATATTTTCTAGAGGATTTTAGGATACTTTTTAGAATATTTACAAGAATATTCTGTAAAAGTTGGATTTTCAGAGGATATTTAAGGATGTTTAAGGATATTTAATATAATATTCTAAGAACAATTTCTAGATGCTATACCAATGGATATTAAAGGATATTTTATAAATTTCTAAAGATATTTTCTAGAGTAATTTTAAGGAAACTTATGGAGTTTTTATAAAGATATTTTTAAAGGAATAAAGTAGTGGATTTTTAAGGATATTTTTGGATTTTTTACGATATTTTCGTAATAATTTTTAAGGATATTTTCTAGAGAAAATATATTTTAAGAATGATGGGTTTGTAGTAGATTTTTAGGATGTTTAATGATGTTTCCTATGATATCCTAAGGACAATATCTAGATAATATACCAGTGGACTTAAAGGATATTTTATTCAATTCTGAGGATATTTTGCAGGTTATTTTTAGAAAAATATTTTTTAAAGGATAAACTAGTGATTCTAAGTATATTATTTCTAAGTATATTTTTAAGGATATTTTCCAGAGTACTTAAAGGATAAAGCACTTCTTAGAACATTTACTAGACTGTTTAAAAATTATTTTCTAAATTATTGCAAATATATTGTTCGAATTATTATGAGGATATTCTCTAAAGAATGTACTCGTAGTTTTGAAGGATATTTTCTCATTTTCCAAGGATGTTTCTATACGTAACGTATATTTTCAAGAGTATTTTGATATTTTTCGAGTATTTATAAGGATATTTTTTAAAGGATATACTAATAGTTTTAATGGATATTTCTAAGGATATTTCCAAGATATTTATTAAGATTTTTTTCAAGAGTATTTAAAGAATATTTTCTAGTGCATTTTAAGGATATTTCTAAAGGATATACCTGCAATTTTTTGCTTGTGATTTTTAGGGAGTATTTGAAGAATAATTTTTTGATATTCTTAGAAAATGTTTAAGGATATCTCCAAAGTACTTTAACGATATTTTCTGGAGTATGTCCTCGTGGATTTTGAGCATATTTTCAAAACTAGTGGATTTTAAAAATATTTTCTTGAATATTTTAAAGGATATTTTCAAGAGTTATTCAAGGATATTGTCTTAGGATTTTAAGGATGTCTGTGGATTTTTAAGGATATTTCTGGAGAATAAAACTGTAATAAAATGACCTGGAGTATAAACTAGATGAGCTTTTTTAGAATATTTTCTTACGTGTAATTTCTAAAGGATATAGACGCGTACTTTCTTGACTCGTGACTTTCTGAATGATATACCAGTAGATTTTCAAGAAAACTTTCTAAAATTAATTCGAAGAATCTCAAGAATACTTTGTGAAGAATACCTTATGAAGAGATTAAAATGTCTATTTTACTCGCAGAAGATTTAAGGACCCTTTCTAGAAGGTTCAGATGTGAAACCCCTTCAACGAAATCTTTTCTTTAAAAATGTTTAAAGGATATTTTCTGGAAGATATGGGCTTTGAAGAACATTTTTCGAAAGGGTTTTAAAGGATATAAAATTTAATTTTTTTAGACACTTTTTCCAGAAGTATATGAGAAATAAATGTTAAGAAATATTGGAAAATATTCCAAAAGATCAATATTTTGATTTTACTCCTAGATATTCCAATGATGTATTCTAAATGGCACAGAAGCCATAACCCAGGATTTTTAAAGATAACTGCTAAACATGTCTATTTTCCTATTTTCAAAGATCATTTCCTACAATATATGGATTTTGTCGTTTGTTCATTCTTTTTGTATATCGGAGAATATTTCAAAAACAAAAAATTGTCATAAAATACTCATGGACTTCCGAGAATATCTTCAGCAAAATATGAGAGTCTGCTTTTGGATTCTAAGATATTTTTTTAGAAATCTTAATTTAACTTTTTCAATGAAATTCCCTGCTGTAATTCGGTAAAATACGTCAAATATGTTTGTCACATTCTATACAAGCTCAGAAGAGACCTCTCATCTCTATTCCCCTTTTTGTGTAATCTAAACCCAATTTTTCCTCATCGAAAAGTGAAAAGCTCTAGTGCAAAATTTCAAAGAGATAATAATGAGTGGGTGGGAGCAGGAGAAGGAATCTTTCATGGTTTTCAAAAACAAATGAACTTGCAAAAGAAATGAGGTTGTGTATTAGGGGGGTTAGAGATCAAATTCATTTGTCCTTTTTAACATCCATGGAAAAAACACTGGGGAAGGGGAGTAATTATGTGAGTGCGTGGCATTTGGAGTGGGTGCTAAAATCTACAAGTCAACCAAGGACAGTTATGGCGATGACGAGGACGATGACATGTGTCCTCCAGCAGTGTGGTAAAAGTTTGTATGTTTGTGTGTTTGTGTGTGTGCGTGTGAGTTCATTTTGTGGCCTTAAGGGCGTCTATTTGTTGACGTTAATAAATTATAAAATTTCAACTAATGACAACGGCGTCAACGATGAAAGGATGACAGCAACACCAACAACAAACACAAAAGCACATCAAACGTGTATGTCGTCGAACTTGATTACACACAATTGTAAAACATATTCTCCTGCTGTGCTGCTCCTGTCTTTATGTTTGGTGTTACTTTAAAATTTCATCCGCCGTCCAGGGGGGTTGAATGTTACAATTATCCCTCATCTCATCGCTCGTGATCCATGGAAAGCTTAGAACATTATTTATATAACCGCTTAATGAGCGTAAATTGCGTCAACTTCGAAAGAACAAACGACGCACCAACTCTCTCTACGTGTGCTGATGACGTTCGACTATGGCTGCTGGCTGGCTGACTTCTGGTTGTCTGCAGGAAGGATATAATTTGGTTTTATGGCCCAATGCTATACATTTTTAAAAAATACTTTTAAAGGAACAAATTTTAAAGTCAATAACTAAACGCTCCCATGGGGATTTGTAACGCTAAGACACGTGTTGTTGAAATCTGGCTTTGTTCAATCTGTCTTATTAGAACAAATTGTTATGGTTATTGATTTCCGTAAACAGTAACAAAAGGAAGAAGCAACATTATTTTAAAAGTTGGATTCAAATATTGGTATAACTGTAAAACGGAAACTCATGAAATGAATGCGTTGTGACCGGGAAAATTTAATGAAAGGTATTTTTTTATTCTAATTACAAGAGGTGATGAATAAAAGAAGCAAGAATCGTTAAAAATCTGAAATCGAAAAATAGAGTGGTCGATACACTCCATTCTCCGGCTTTCTCTAGCCAAGACAAAGATATTTAGACGGGAAAATTTGAAGGAAATTGGACATTGATTTCCCACGTGAAGAGTGTTACTTTTATACAAAATTTGGATCTCTTATATACTGGAGGTGTTTGCAGCATAATTTTTCGATTTTCAATACAATTTCGCAAAAATATATGCTCTTAATTTTCAAGGATTTGATTTGGACATTGACTTTATTTGAGTTTTTATTATTTTGTTGAAAATGTAAATCTAGTGAATTTTCGGGGCAATTTTTGACAAGATATACCGAAACATTTCGGGACATTATATTCCAAGGTATACACTCCAGGATACGTTGCAGAAAATACACTCCTACATTTTCAAGGACCTTATAGACGATATACTTCTATGGATTTTTACGGACAATTTTTAAAAATTGCTAGTAAAATATTCGTGAAAATTTAAGGATGTTTTCATTTTTAAGGAGTGTACTCTCGTATTTTTAATATATTTTTAGAGGATTATTTTACACTTTCTCCAATAATCTGATTTTCAATGGGTATTTAAGGAAAATCAGTATTCGAATTCACACTTCATGAGAGTTATTGTCATTCAACATTTTGATATATGAGGGGATAGGTTTTTTTTTTTTTTTTTTGGAAATATGTAAAATATTTCTTAATGAACTTTAAATTCGTGTGGAGCAGGTACCAGAAAAAGTACAAGGTGAGATAAAAACAAGTAAAAAAGCTGTAAGTTCCCTTCACCATTTGGTACGAATTTGGCAATTTCCAAAAAAATAAATAAAATCCGTTAAAAATTCTGTTAAAATCTTAAAAATACCAAATGCTTATACGACGACGTGGACCTGCACAGGCAACTTTTGTCATAAGTTATTACAATATTTAAATGCGAAACTTGAAGATCACCAAATCATCAAAAGACCGAATATGGGGGGTACCGTTGTATGGGGGCTATACGAAGACTTGGACCTGCACAGACAATTTTCTGGCATGGGCTGAAATATCCATTACGAACTTCACATGCGAAATTTGAAAAAAAAAATCCCGGTAAGTAATGTCCCTAAAATCATCAAAATACTGAATATCGTGGGAGGGGGGGGGGGGGCTTACGTTATATGAGGGCTATACGAAGGCGTGGACCTACATGGTCCATTTTCTGTTTTATGCTGCAGTATCTATTACCAACTTCAAATAACAAATTTGGAACGATTCCGTTAAATAAGGTCGCTAAAATCATCAAAATACAGAATATCGGGGGGTACCACTATATGGGGACTATATGAAGACGTGGACCTACATGGCTCATTTTTTGACTTAGGATGTAGTAGTAACTATTACGAACTTCAAATACCAAATTTGAAACGATTCCGGTAAACAATGTCGCTAAAATCATCAAAATACCGAATATCGGGGGGTACCGTTATATGGGGGCTACATGAAGACGTGGACCTGAACAGATAATTTTCTGTCTTAGGCTGTAGTATCCATTACGAACTTCAAATGCCAAATTTGAGGTACCGTTATATGGGGACTATATGATAACTTGGACCTACATGGCCCATTAACCTGCCTACTGACAAAATATACATGTGTGCAAAATTTTAGCCTTCTATCTCAATTTGTTCGAAAGATAGCGTGATTACAACAGACAGACAGACACGCAGACGGACATGGCTAAATCGTCTTAGAATTTTACGCTGATCAAGAATCTATATACTATGTTGGGTCTGACATGAGTATTTCTAGGAGTTACAAACGGAATGACAAAATTAATATACCCTCCATAGTATGGTGGAGGGTATAAAACTGCAACAACGACAAAAGACATAATTTTTAATTTTATTGCAAGAAAGGAAAAAATGTCGGAAATAGCATCAAATTTTAGAATAACTTAAGTCACCTTTGGCACGAATTATGGCCTTCAAACGGCCAATGAATGAAACCGTCACACGCTGCCCGAATGTTGCTCTGCGGTATTTTTGCCCATTCCCTGCGAAGCGCTTACTTGAGGTGATCGACACTTTGGTATTTTCTAGTGCCAACCTTGCTTTGCAAAATACTCCAGACACAAAAGTCCAACGGATTGGTATCTGGAGACTTTGGTGGCTATTGTGCGCTGGAAATGAAGCGAGGAACCTCATATTGTAACCATTATTGAGTGGCGCTTACTGAGTGCGATGGTGCTGAGTCCTGTTGGAATGTCCAAGGTCTGCGGCCAAAATGTTTGCGTGCCCACGGCTTTAATACACCCTTCAGAATATTTTCGCGATAATATTCGGCATTTATTCTGATGCCACGGTCGATTAATAGTCGCGGAGAGTGACCATCGGCTGTTATGGCGGCCCACACCATCAGCATGGCCGGCGCTTGAGTTCTGGTGGACAACCGAAGGTGCACATTTTCAGCTGACCTCTTTTGCAAGTAAACACAATGATTTGGTTTACAAACTGTTGGACAACGAATATTTTCTCATCGGAGAAAACCAAATTCAGCAATTCACCAATTTCGGCTAAGCGAAGCAACTCTTTAGCTCTTTTGAGTCTATTTTCTTTCGGTTGCGGTGTAAGTTCTTGCACTTTTTCAAATTCTTACCAAAATTCTTTTGTACGCTTGTAAACAGTATAATGAACTGTCACTGGAATAATTTTAACAGCTGTCGGACGAGTGGCTTAGAAATGACATCAGTCTGAAGTTGGCTGCCGTTTTTTCATCTCACCCTGTACAATGTTTCGCCACCGGAGCAAGAACCCATTATGACCAACAAAAACCAATTTTCATACAAATCCTTAAAAATAAAAATCATCAAAATACCGAATATCGGGAGATACCGATAGATGTGAGATATACGCAAACGTGAACCTATACATACAATGTTCCGTCTGCGAAACTAGAACCCAATATGACCTACAAATACCAATTTTTAGACAGTAGGCAGGTTAAGTTCGTAAATGGGCTATATAGGTCCACGTTTTCATATAGCCCCCATAAAACGGTATTTTGATGATTTTAGCGACATTATTCACCGGAATTGTTTCAAATTTGGTATTTGAAGTTCGAAATGGATACTACAGCCTAAGACAAAAAATTGTCTGTACAGGTCCACGTCTTCGTATAGCCCCCATATAACGGTACCTTCCTATATTCGGAATTTTGATGATTATGATTCGCCAGAATTGTTTCAAATTTGATATTCAAAGTTCGAAATGGGAACTACAGTCTGTGACAGAAAATTGTATATGTAGGTCTAGGCCTTCGTATAAGCCCCATATATCATTACCTCCCTATATTCGGTATTTCGACGATTTTAGGTACTCACCGAAATTGTTTGAGATGTCGTATTTGAAGTTAGTAATGGATGTTACAACCTGTGACACAAAATTGTCTATGCAGGCCCAGGTCTTCGTATAGTTCCGATAAAACGGTACCTCTCTATGTACGGTATTTTGATGATTTTAGCTATATTATTCACCATTTATTTTAAGTTTCGAATTTGAATGGCTTATGACAAAAATGCCAATGTAGGTCCTCCTAGTATAGACGCCAATATAACGGCTATATTCGGTATTTTTAGGATTTTAACAGAGTGTTTAACGGAATTTATTTTTTGAAAATTTCCAAATCCGTTCCAAATGGTGGAGGGCATTCAAAGTTCGGCCCGGTCGAACTTACTGCTTTTTAACTTGTTCTTCTTAAATAATCCTCGTATTTTTCCGTAATATTGCCAAATACACCATGATATATCTAAGGATTCCAAGACATCTTAATATGAAACTTTCAAAATATAGGAAAAACGGGAGAGCTGGCCCCTTTATTTGGGTTATTTTTGAATGTAAAATTTTAAAACTCCGACGTACACGTCTCTATTTTTAGCTTATCGTTTATAATGGTTTCCCTTAATTAATTAAAAATCAATTGATTTCCTCCGTTTTGTATAGATTTGAATGCAGCTGCAAACGCAGATGTAACATTTTATCAATTATTGTCTTTCTATAATTTTGATTCATGTGGCTCTGAACGAAAAAAAAAACACCCATGTATTTTAAAATATTTGAATTATTGAATTTCTCCATGTGTGAATGAAAATGATAACATTAAATTGAAATCGGAATTGGAATAAAATTCATACAATGAATTTCCTCAATTCATCTATTTCAATAAGGACGAAGGTTGAGAAGAGTCGGAAAACAAGACCAATTCACTCCAATGGCAACCACACCCACGCCATTCGATCTGTAGTTTCCTCTTTTAAATAAATGTGCAGATAGTTATAAAGGAAGAAACTTGAAGACACTTTTCATTTTTTTTCTTCTTCTTCTTTTTTCTCCTGTCTTTAGCATCATCTATAAGTTTCCAATAGGCGTTACTCTTAAAAAGCAACTCAAGTTCCACAAAGGGAAAGCAAAAGAAAAAAGATATCAAATGCTTAAACAAAAAAAAAACAGAAGAAAAACAACAAGGATACGAAATAAAGTATCAAATTGTATCAAAACTCATATGTCTTCCAAAGGATGACAACATATGCAGCTAATTTCCTATCAAATAAGGAAAATCTCAACACAGGCTATATCCTGGCAATGGAAATGGAAACACAAACACACAACACAACACTTATTGCTGCATTGTATCAATAAAAGAGGAAGAGGACGAAAATTATTGAATATTCAATAGATTTGCAAGGATAACAAAAGAAATGATACAGTCGTCTTCGATTTTGTCGTCGCCACCGTTGTCACTGTCACATAAAAACGTTTACAATTACACTTGAAATCCATTCAATTGAGTTGAGTGCATTAAAAACCTGATGGTAAAAAAAAACAAACAAAGCAAAAAACGAGCAGAGAGTTCTATTGACAGGAAATGTCAGGATATCCTTTACAGAGTACAAAGTAGCAACAACCATGCGATGATAATGATTGGTGATGAAAACAATGTGGAACAATGGGAGATAACTCTCACACACATAAAACACACACACAGAGTTCATTCTTATACCCTACGCCACATTGCAGTATAACATCTTTGAGCATTTGTAACACAACACAGCAGGCGAAATATACATATAGAATCACTCTTTCGCGAAAAAGATCATTACAAATCACATAACATTTTATTTTCATAAATTGCAAGAAAAACCTCGCAGATTATTAAAGTAAGTCTCAAAATAGAAGACACATCAGTCGACGTTTTGAAAGTTTACGTTGCAAAGTAACTTCATTACATGAGGGAAGTTCGCATATTTGAAAATATCGAATTAAGATACCTTGGAGTCCCTACATTTTAGGACAATAGTGTCGTCGGCGATACTACAAATAGATTCGCCAATCTTACCTTTTTTGTCCTTTCTTGAAATCGAATGTCAATTTCGGGTTTTTTTGTTGACCCTTTGTGGGGGAGGTACCAGAAGGAGTGGGCCGATACTTTCCATCTTCATAGCAGATCTTGTGTAAGTAGAAATAGTGGGATGTGTGAAATATGGAGAGAACCGGATGCGTAATTTATGATCGTTTTGGTTATTATAAATGTTGATCCTTTTTGGGGGAGGTACCAGAAAAAGTGGTCCGATCTCTACCATCTTTATAACAGATCTTGTGTTGATGGAAATATTGAGATCGGCCAAGTCTGAATGGAATCGAATGTTAATTTCGCGTTTTATGAGCTTCATTGATATTCAAAATGTTGAACCTTTGTGGGAGAGGTACCAGAAGTAGTGGACCGATATATTTAATTTTCACACCAGACCACGGGTTAAAAAAATATTGTGATGTTTGTAATTTGAAGACAATCGGACTCTTGCATCACAATTTATAAGAGTTATAATTATTCAAAATGTTTAACTTATGTGAAGGAGGTACTGGAAAGAGTTGGTCTATATTGTCCATTTTCGCACCTAAGCTAAAAGATACAAATATTAAGATTTGCAAATAAAAGCGGATGAATAAAAGCGGATGAATAAAAGCGGATGATTCTTTCTTGTTCTGCGAGGTAAATAATTTTCAAAATTTTAAGCTTTTGGTGGGGGGAGGTACCATAAGGAGTGGACCATCTCCGAATTCGATCCAAGTTTGGACCAAATCGGATACTCCCTTCGAGAGTTATTTTCCGCACCAGCGAACAGACCGACAGACAGAAAAACGGACGGACATCGCTAGATCGACTCCAAATTTCCTAAAACGGATTTGGTCCAAAGAGGCCTATCATATAAAACCGTTATTTCTAGCCATACTTTAAGAAATATGACAAAAAAATAAAAAAGTCTAATTTTTATTAGCATTTCGGAATTGATGAGAATTGTTGAAATCCATCCATCAGTTCTTGAGTTAAAAGCGGTCTAACCAACATCCCTTTCTTTTATACATATAGATTGTAAATATTCTTCTATATATGCGATATATTGGATATCAACAGCAACGTTACGGTCAGTGACTTTTTCGTGTATTTCCGATTTCGTTGGAATTAAAAATATTCGCAGTTTAATGAAAATTTTCGTATTTTTTACACAAAAATTATGGTCTATTTCATCCGCTAAATATTATTCAATGATCATCCAATTTGGTACGTTTCTTCCCAGCCCTTTACCCTCAATCAAAATTTCGAATCGATTGGTGAATAATTATGACCTCTAGAGCAACAGCAAAATCAAGAAGATTTTCTTTTTGGATCCATTTTATCCCCAAAAAAAATAATAGACTTTTATTTTGACCTTGGCCCCATATGCATTCAAAATTTCGTAAGGATAGGGTCATTATTGCGACCCGTGAATTAACATGTACAGACGGACGGATATTCATAGCTAGGTCGACTCAGCAGGGCGAGATAAGGAGATTCATATATAACTTCCTACCTGCATGACCAATATTTCGAGGTGTTACATAATTCTTGGTCCAATTTAATTCACAGGAATACCAAAAATAGTCCCAATAGTCTGAAGGAACGAGCGAGAATAGACATACGTTTATCCCAAGCGATATGTCAAATATTTTAAACCCAATTTATGTATTCTAAATTTTTGTAAGCAAAATCGCATTTATTGTTCGATTCTGATGGAGTTTTACACAGATCATATATTTGGTCCAAGGATAAACACTATTGAAATTGAATATAATTCGTCAAGATTTGGTGCAAATCGGTTCGGACATAGCTATAACTCTCGGTTTAAAGCATTAAAATGAATTTTGGATAAGCAGAGTAAACTCCGACTGGAAAGTCTGCCAAGTTTGAAAGTAATAAATTCACGTACTTGAATATCATTGTATCTGAATTTATTAGTTCTCTCACCAAATATCACATTTGGGCCTAGGAATACTCCTTATTTTTTCGAAATCGTTTCAGATTTTATTATATATTGCTGTCCTCAATTTGATATTAATGATACACCATCCAATTTAAATAACTTATTAATTAGGCGATAAAGTTCCGACTAGAATATTATATATTTGGTAGGACAAATTGCATACCGTCTAGAAATACCTCTTTTAATATTCGTAGGCGTCGATTCTGATTATGATATAGCTTCCAAACTTTTTCAAATTATAAGTGCTCCCAAGCCGAAATACACATTCGACAATGACGAGATTAGGTGTTATTTACTTCACACAAATACCCCATACAAATGTGCTTATGTTACCGGCAGATCTGCGAAATATGCAGAGCTATACGGTAGTATATCGTATAGTCTGCCCGACCCTACTTCTGTCCTTTCCTTGCTGTGTTTTTTATTAAGCGTGTGTTGTGATTACAAACTGTTGATAAATGTGCAAAAACAACAACATCGAATTCCAAGCTACAACATAAAAATTCATGGCATATTAATGTAGCATTCTTGTACCATAAACAAAAACAACAACACTCACACTATGCATTGGCATCAGAGAGCAAATGACAACATCCTTAAACAGGAAATACAAGGGAATTGACATACGAGCCACATGTATGACAAAGTGTTGTCCTTGTTGTTACTGCTGTTGGGTGTTGTTGGGTGTTGTTGTTTGTTGTTGTTTTCTTTTTTTGCGCTTCTCCACCATCTAGTGTTACAGCGTTTTTGTTTTTTTTTTTTTAATCCACAGCACAAAGGACATTCAGCCGGTATTGGAGCAACTTTTTTTTCCTGATTGTTGTCGTCCATGTCCTTTTTATTTGTTATTTATAGTTGTTGCTGCGCTATGTTTTATCTCTCTGCTTCATGTATGTAAAAAACAACATGAACAATATTCTCCAGCTCTGTTTGTATTTCCGCTAGATGATAAAATAACAACAACAACTATCGTTGTTTATCAATAAATTGTGTCCCTGTTTGTTGGTTGTCCCTTTTGGTCATTCAGTCAGTCTGCCACACAAGTATATTGTTCATAAAAATTCAAGAGCTTTTTTATGACTTTATTTTGGTGTGTGTGTGTGTTGTTTTTTTGCTCTCCGTTAGATTTATGGCCACTGAAGTACTTACGAATGTGTTCGGATGGACCGTAGAGTGCGAGTAATGGACTTCCGTTTCCTCCATATCCTCTACCCAAAGCTTGGTGGGAGATAATGGAGAGATTCTATTAATGTTAATTTTCCATATTCCATAAAATAATTGTTTAACTGCTATTGAATGTGAAAAGTTTTCACATCAATAAGTTAATGATGTTTTAGACAATGGAATCAAACTTTTTTAACTGTCACACATACTTAATTAGGCTAAATCTTGCACATCGTAATGTTTTCATAAAATGTAAATTGAGTTCGAGCGTAGAATCAAATTTTAGTAATATTATATTTCAGATTTCCAGTATTTTTAAAAATTTTGAGTGGGAACGCTTTTAATTAAAAAATGGTGAAAATAAATGGAAAACATTGGCTACGTTTGGCCTAAGAATCCAAAATTCCTTTGGAGTTTTCATCCACAATCAAGTTCTATTCACTTAGAATTTTCCAAAACGCAGACTGCCTATTGTAGAGGGGAAAGATCAGCAAATTGGGAAAAAGAGTGATTTTTTAGAAATAAACAAGGTTTTCAATTAACAAAAATTAAATTAAATTAATTAATAATGGTACATATTGAATTTTTATCTAGAATAATTTTTCCTTTGACACTTTCTTCAAAAAAACTAGGTATAAAAAAAGGTTTCGACTCGGATTGGATACGGCTTCAATTACTTTTCAGTTGTAGTACATAAATCTCGCACGTGCTTTTTATAAAAACGATTGACATCCTCTGCCTAAAGCACCATTTTATGTTACTCTCAGGTGTCAACTTGAAAAAATGCAGAGAAAAAATGTAAAACTGGAAAACATCTCAGGTTTTTGGAAACATTGATCCTACAAAAATATATAAATAGGATTATGAATTATGCGAATTATGACCTTCAAACTGACAATTAAACCATCAAACGCCGCCCGAATATTGCTCTGCGGTATTTTGGCCCATTTCCGGCGAAGCACTTGCTTGAGGTGATCGACACTTTGGTATTTTTTATTGTCAACCTTGTTTTCCAAAATACTCCAAACACAATAGTGCAACGGATTGGTATCCGGAGGTTTTGGTGGCCATTTTTCGCTTGAAATGAAGTGAGTAACCCCATTTTGTAACCATTGTTGGGTGGCGCGTACTGTTTGCGAAAACTTTTGCGTTCCCAAGGCTTTAATACACCCTCCAGAATATTTTTGCGATAATATTCGACATTTATTCTGATGCTACGGTCGATAAATACGAGCGGAGAGCGACCATCGGCTGTTATGACGGCCCACACCATCACCATAGCCGGCGCTTGACTTCTGGTGACCAATTGAAGGTGCACATTTTCATTTTTTTGGCAAGCAAACACGATCATTTTGTTTGTTCACAAACTGCTGGACAACGAATGTTTTCTCATCGGAGAAAGCCAAATCCGACAGTTCACCACTTTCAGCCAAGCAAAGCAACTCTTTAGCTCTTTTGAGTCTATCTTCTTTCAGTTGCGGTATAAGTTGTTGCACTTTTTGGAATTTCAATGGCTTTACCCCGAGCTCATTTTTCAATATTTGCCGAATGGAATATTGCGACATGTTCAGCTCACAAGCCATTTTTCGGCCACTGCGATGCGGGTTTCGATCAAGTTGCTTCTTTACTTTTCGAATAATTTCTGCTGATGTTGCTATTTTCTACCGTCCACTCACGGTAACGAGCGATGGTACGAGACACAAAAGATTTATTCACATTTAAATACTGTTTTGCTCTAATGATAGCCACTTGTGGTTTTCCAGCCAAATATAAATGAATCACACTATCACGCTTGAGTTCCATCACGAATAACTTTTTTTCTCACCAAAATGCTTTTGTACACTCGTAAATAATATAATGAGCTGTCACTGGAATAATTTTGACAGCTGGCGGACGAGTGGTTTATAAATTACAGCAGGCTGAATTTGTTTGCAGCTTTTCCATCTCACCCTGTATAAAAAAAATGTGACAAAAAAGTAAAAAAATTCAAAATGTAACAAAAAATATTCACATTTGATATTGACAATTTTTTACCTGAGTTTCTTAGATTTTATCATTTTCTGGCCTTTCCAAAAGGCTATTCCGAATTGGTGAGAATTGTCGAAATCAGTCCAGCGATGCTTGACGTATACGCGTAGTAACTTACAACAATTTCCTTCACTTATGGATTGTACCTATTTTACTAGATATTCGATATGTTGGCTATCAGAAGTAACTTTTTAATGTATTGTAATTTCTCCGGGATTAAAAATATTAGATATTTAGTCGACATTTTGTGTAAAATATAAAAGTTGCGGTCAATTTTAACCGCAATATATTGTCTGATGGCCTTTTTAAATAGTAGGCTTCTGTCTAGCCCCAAACTCTAGGTACATGCTAAATTCCGCGTCGATTGGTCTATATTTGCGACCCGTAGCGCAATTTACAAATCAGGATATTTTTTTGTTCTTAGTCCATTTAAATCCCTAAATATTTCCAGATCATGGACAAAAGCAATAGGCTTCTTTTCTGACCATAACCAGGCAAATCTTTATATAATACACCCAAAATATAGTGTTGTAGGGTGTAAATTATATTACCAAATGTTGAAAAAAAAAACAAAATTCTAGAGGTTTGGATGAGGTTACAAATTTGGACGGGGATTATATTCCCCAAAAAATCCTATTCATAAAATCGAAAATTACAATATTTTATAGTGATGTAAAGTATCGGATGGTCGACCCAGAACAATCATGATCTTTTCTCACTCATTTTTTTATACCCTACATCACAAGGTGGCCAGGGTTCTGTTCTGTTTGTTTGTAACATTCAAAAGGAAACGAGATAGACCCATAGTTCCTTTCGATGATCTGCCTAGAATCACATTCTGCGTCGATTTATTTATGTCGGTCCTTCAGTCCCTCCGTCTCTCCAAGTATTTTTGTAAAAGAAGTACTAGATATATATTCTATATAAATCTTCGTCCGATTTGCCGTTTTTTTGCAGCAAACGTATAAATATTTTTCATCCGATTTATTATTTTTATCCTCCGCAGCCGTAATATGTACTCTGTAACAACAATATTTGGAGAAATACATCAAATACAGCTCAGAAATACCTTTGCTAAATTTTAATAAGATCGGGTCAGATTTGGATGTAGCTCCCATATATAACTTCGTCCAATTTGTCTTTTATTGCGCACCAAACGTATAATATTATTAGAGATGAATTTTGGCACATACGACCGAATTGAGTCTAGAAATAAGTATGTCAAATTTGGTGAAAATAGATTCAGATATAGCTATAGTTCCCATATATATTGTTCATCCGATTTGTTACATTTGTTCCCCACAGCCGCAATAAGCACTCCTTAAGAACATGTATGTATTTGCTGGGTTGACGGAGAAATATGCCTCCGAGTCAATCCGGTACATAGAACCGGCCGTCGTGGGATTGATTAACGGCGACGTGCAGAACATCTGCCCAGCATGTGGCACAGGTCCACATGACACGCTGCACCTATTTCGCTGCCCAGCCAAGCCTACTCACCTAACTCCAGTCTCGTTATGGACACAACCCATACAGGTTGCATCCTTTTTGAGACTGGACTTAGAGGCAGAACCTGATTGAACTGAGTCAGAAAATGGAAAAGAACGAACACGGATGTATGAGCTGCTACAACAACAACAACAACAACTCCTTAAGAACGATATTCAGGGAAATATATCAAATACAGCTCAGAAATATCTTTGCCAATTTTATCGAGATCGGTTCAGATTTGGATATAGCTTCCATATATATCTTTATACGATTTCAAATTAATTGTGCACCAAATGGGCAATACAAGCCCGTATTGAAAAGATACAAATGCTTCGGCATATTTAGTCCTTTGAACTTTAAATTATAAATATAATCACAGCTTGTATGATTTAATGCTCCCATAAAAATTTTTAATTGTAATGTGAAGCTCTACTAGTCGGTCCCGCCCGACTTTAAGACTTTCTTTACTGTTATTTAATTAATTTATTTATTTATTTATTTATTAATATTATTATTATTATTATTTTTTTTTTTTTGAAAAAGTTGACTTATTCTGGGGGTTGAACAAGTGGAACTATATTGATCAACTCTCTGAACGCGATATAAGTTTCAAAATGATTTAATGCTCCCATAAAAGTTTTTAATTGTAATGTGAAGCTCTACTAGTCGGTCCCGCCCGACTTTAAGACTTTCTTTACTGTTATTTAATTTATTTATTTATTTATTTATTAATATATTTTTTTTTTTTTTTTTTTTTTTTTTTTTTTTTTTTTTGAAAAAGTTGACTTATTCTGGGGGTTGAACAAGTGGAACTATATTGATCAACTCTCTGAACGCGATATAAGTTTCAAAATGATATTACAAGAAATCCGGTTTGGAGGAAATCGGATACTGCCTTCGAGAGTTTTCTGGCTTACCAGCTGGACAAAGAGAAAGGACAAATATTCTAGATCCTGTAGCCATAAAATGTAAGTTAAAGGAGAGTACTGTCTTTCGGTATACATAATACAAAAACTAGTATGATTCACTAAAAAGGGAAATTATTGAATTATTTGAATGGTTTTGCGAAAACTCCATAGGAATCTTTTATCCGAGAAAATTATACCAGATACACTTTGAGAAAATTTGTTCACTATTGCAGACATTTCAAATAATAAACCCACCACACATAATTTCCTAAAAAAATGTATTAAATACAAGACATTAAAAAACAAACGCATAAACTCACATATGTTTAATGTATTTGATGTGGTTCTTAGAATACAAATAAATATGTTTGTGCGTAGCACAACCTTTACGCATTTGTGGCGAAGAGTTTAGGTCGGCCTAACAAATGCACAAACGCAGCGATTTTAAGGTGAACCGACTAAACTGCGATAAATCAGTTTTCATTAACCCTTCGGCTAAACGAAATTTTTCATATTTTTTTTTTTATTTCAGTTTTACCTTTTTGGTCGATAATTATAGTGTACACTTGAACAGAAACATCAACATATCATTTTTAGATGCAGCAACAACAACAACACAAACAACAAACAAACACTGCAACGACAACAGACAGCTAAACAACTCAGATTTAAGAAGACGCAAAAGAAATGATACGAATTTATTATATTATTTCCATTACAAATGTTTAGACAGACAGACAGACTGGCCGTCGATGGCAGCAGATGAGAATTGTTTTCAAAATGGAATGTTGAGTCGAACTTTTTTTGGCTACAAATATTCTCATAATTCGTTAAAAAAAAAAAAAAAACCAAAAAAAAAATGAAATAATTTTTTTAGTGAAATATTTAATGGTTCTTTTTTTCGATCTGTCCAATTCAAGCAGAAGAAGGAGGAGGAGTGAGAAAGTGTTAGTCTGTTTTGTGAAACCTTCAAGTAAAATCTTGGCTTGGATTTCTTTCTTTGAAAATCGCAAAATATACCGCTAATGTTTTTTTTTCTGGTGTAATTTTTTTGTGATAAATGGTGTTTCCTACGTCAGTTTTAGGGCCCATTTTTAAATACTTTGGATAGATAATCATCTAAATGATAACTACGTTAAGATTTTGGGATTTGAATCGTACATGAAATGGATTGTATATTAAAAGAGCAGTCGTACTTAAAATGTTTACATTATTTAATATGAAACAATACTCAAAAATTAAAAAAAAAAATCTTGCAAATTTTTACTAAAAGTCTATGGTAAAAAACTTATGAGTTGCAAATGTGAGCGGTTCGAGAAATATTTTACTGAAACTTCGGAAATTCTTGTCCCATAAGATCTCCTTTCAATAATTCTTCTTCTTGAGACAATCAGTTGTTTTTAATGAACCCTAGATTTATTTTGGAGCAAGCAATTAGAAAACATTTTTATACCCTACACCACAAGGTGGTGAGGGTATTATGTTTGTAACAGGCAAAAGGAAACGTGATAGACCCACAATACCTTTTGATGATCTACATAGAATCACATTCTGAGTCGATTTATGCATGTCCGTCCGTTTGTCCATGTATTTTTATAAACAAAGTACAGATCGCATTTATTGCCCGATGCAGATGAAATTTTGCACAAATAATTTGTTTGACCCAAGGACGAGACCTATTGAAATTGGAGATAATCGGTCAAAATTTAGATATAGCTCTCATATATATTTTCGTCCAATTTGCCCTATATTGTGCACTGTAATATCCGCCCAAATAGTATGGAATTTTGCATGTACGACTAGATTGGACCTGAAAATAAGTATGCCAAATTTGATTGAAATCAGTTCAGATATAGATATAGCTCCTATATATATTGTTCATCCGATTTGTTATTTTTGTCCTCCGCAGTCGTAATATGCACTCTGTAACAACGATATTTATTGAAGTATATCAAATATAACTCAGAAATACTCTTGCTAAATGTTATCAAGATCGGTTAATATTTTGATATAGCTCCCATATATATCTTCGTCCGATTTGCCTTTTATTGTGCACCAAACGTGTAATATTAGCCCAAATGAAATGGAATTTGGTACTTGAGTCTAGAAACCAGTATGTCAAATTTGATGGAAATCCGTTCAGATATAACTATAGTTCCCATACATATTGTTGATCCGATTTTTTAAATTTGCCCTGCATAGCCGTAATATGGACTCCGTAGTAACGATATTCGGGGAAATATATAAAATACAGCTCAGAAATACCTTTGCCAAATTTTATCGAGATCGGTTCAGATTTGGATATAGCTCTCATACATATTTACCCGGTTTCAAATAAATTGTGCACCAAATGGATAATACAAGGCCGAATTGAAAAGGCACAAATGCCTCGTCAAATTTAGTAAAAATCGATTTAGAGGAGGATATTCCTCCCATATATTAGTTCCTTTTGACTTTTAATTATTACTATAATCATAGTTGGTATGATTTAATTCTCACAAATTCTCCATAAAAACATTTTTATACCCTCCACCTTGGAAAGGAGGGTATATTAACTTTGTCATTCCGTTTGTAACATCCCTAAATATTCGTTTTAGACCCCATAAAGTATATATATTCATAATCAGCATAAAATTCTAAGTCGATTTAACGATGTCTGTCTGTCTGTCCGTCTGTCTGTCTGTCTGTCTGTTGAAATCACGATACAGCCCACATTATTTGACGTAGAGCTCCAAAATTTAGCAGAGCTATTTGCATTGTGTCTAGGATGGTTGGTATTGAAAATGAGATATATCGGTCCACGTTCTGGTATAGTCCCCATATAACGGTACCTCCCGATATTCGGTATTTTGATGATTTATGCCACATTTTTTCACGGATTTGTCTTAAAATTGGTATTTGTAGGTCATAGCGGGTCCCTGAGCGTGTGGCAAAACATTGCATGTATAGGTCCACGTTGTGGTATAGCCCCCATATAAAGGTACCTCCCGATATTTAGTATTTTAGTTTTTTTTTTACCACATTTTTTCACCGATTTGTCTAAAAATTGGTATTTGTGGGTCATAATGGTTTCCAGCTCCGGTGGCGGAACATTGCATGTATGGGTCCATAATTTGGTATAGTCCCCATATAACGGTACCTCCCGATATTCGGTATTTTGATGATTTATGCCACATTTTTTCACAGATTTGTCTTAAAATTGGTATTTGTAGGTCATAGCGGGTCCCTGAGCGTGTGGCAAAACATTGCATGTATAGGTCCACGTTGTGGTATAGCCCCCATATAAAGGTACCTCCCGATATTTAGTATTTTAGTTTTTTTACCACATTTTTTCACGGATTTGTCTGAAAATCGGTATTTGTTGGTCATAATGGGTTCCAGCTCCGGTGGCGAAACATTGTAATTATAGGTCCACGTTTTGGTATAGCCCCCATATAACGGTACCTCCCGATATTCGGTAATTTGATGGTTTTTGCCACATTTTTTCACTGATTTGTCTAAAAATTGGTATTTGTGGGTCATAATGGGTTCCAGCTCCGGTGGCGAAACATTGTAATTATAGGTCCACGTTTTGGTATAGCCCCCATATAACGGTACCTCCCCATAATCGGAATTTTAATGGTTTTTGCCACATTTCTTCTAATGTTTCTTTTACCCTAAGGTGGAGGGTATTAAAAGTTTGGCCCGGCCGAACTTATGTTTTTTTACTTGTTTTTTTTTTGTTATGTGAAGCTCTACTAAATATGGAAAGTGGTGTGGGGTATCACAAAGTCGTCCCCACCCGACTTTAGACTTTCTTTACTGGTTATTTTTGAAATCGCAAGCCTAATTTGTATACCTTTAGCGATATGCCTAAAGTGCCTCATCGAAATAACCGTCTTAGACCCCAGGTCTCTTTAAAGCAAATCCGTTTCAGGACATTTGTGGTCGATCAAGCGATATCCATCCGTCCGTCTGTCTATCTGCCTGGTGCGCACGATAACTCTTGAAGGGAGTATCTAATTTTATCCAAACGTGGTACATTGCACTATTGTTATCAAACTTAGATCGAATTCGGAGGTGGGCAATATCGGTCACTCCCCCACCACAAAATGACAACATTTTCAAAGAAAATAATTTACTGCATAGAAAGAAAAGGGATAATCAGATTTTTCTCCACTACTGCAAATCGTAATATTTTTGTATCAGTGCTAGGTCAAGTGCGAAAATGGGCAATATCGGGCCACTCCATCAAGTACCTTTCCCACAAAGGTTCAATATTTTGAATAATTATAAAATGCAATTATCTTTAATTTACACACATCACAATATTTTTATTAACCTTAGGTCTGGTGTTGATATGGGATACATCGGTCCACTCCTTCTGGTACCTCCCCCACAAAGGGTCAATATTTTGAATATTCATGAGACTCATAAAACACGAAATTAACATTCGATTCCATTCAGACGTGGCACATCTTAATATTTCCATCAGCATAAGATATGTTGTAAAGATGGTAGAGATCGGACCATTCCGTCTAATACCTGTCCCACGTAGGGGCAATGTGTGGAATAACCAACACAATCATAAAACCCGAAATAAGATTTCGTTTCTCTTCAAATTACACACATTACAATATTATTATTAACCCAAGGTCTGGTGTGAAGATGAAATATGGTGGTCCACTCATTCTGGAACCTCCCCCACAAAGTGTCAAAATTTTAAACACCCATGAAGGTCATAAAACGCAAAATTAACATCCGATTGCATTCAGTCTTGGCACATCTCAATATTTTCATCAACACGAGATCTGTTATAAAGATTACAGAGATCAGACCATTCCTTTTGGTACCTCCCCCACAAAGGGTCAAAGTTTTTAGTAAGCAAAACGATCATAAAAGCTGAAGTAAGCACCCAGTTATCATATGTCACACATCCCACTATTTTTACTAACATAAAATCTGGTGTGAAAATGGAATATATCGGCCCACTCTATCGAGTACCTGCCCCACCAAAGGTCAAATTTTTGAATAACCAAAACGATCATAAAATCCGAAATAAGCTTACGATTCTCTTCAAATTTCACATATCACATTATTTCTATTAACACAAGATGTGGTGTGAAGATGATAGATATCGAAACACCCCTTCTGGAACCTGCCCCACAACGGGCCAAAATTTTGAAAAACTATGAAGCTCATCAAACTCGGAATGAACATCCGATTATTTTCAAACTTAGCAGATCACAATGTTTCTGCCAACACAAGACTTGGCGTGAAGATGGAATACATCTGTACACTCCTTCGGATACCCTCCCCACAAAGGGTCAAAATTTTGAATAACCAAAACGCTTATAAATGCGTGTAAGTTCACACATCCCAATATTTCTATTAACACAAGATCTGGTGTGAAGATAATAGATATCGACCCACCCCTTCTGGTATCTCCCTCACAAAGCGTTACAATTTTCAAAATTTATATCTCTTATAATTAGTGAAACAAGTCAACGATATTTGGAATCCTGAGATCTGATGTGAACATAGAATGCATAGGTTCACTCCTTCTGTTACCTTCCCACAAAATGTTTAAATTTCGATTAGTTTTTCGCATAAACTTCAGTATTAGATGAACTGGAATACTTCGATCCACTTTTTCTAGTACCTCAAGCACATATCTTAATATTCCAAAAATTATTACATTTATCATGTAAAGGTGAATAAAGTAGCAAATATAGTCCAAATCTGGTTTTCTTATATCAGACTTAGGTCAGATACGAAATTGACAACATTGACCCACTCCTTTGGTCAACAGTTTGGATAATCATAACGCAAGTTAAAATATGTTTAAATAAACAAATAGTGCCTGATTGTATACATCTTGTTCAAAATTTTGACCCCTTTGTGGCGGAGGTATCAGAAGGAGTGGACCGATTCTCCGAAGAGAATCGGAGGTTATTTCATAGCTTATTAGAGCTAGATTTATTCGAAATTTTGATTCCTTGTAAGGGAGGTATTTGATTAAATGGGCCGATATATTCCATTTTCGAACATGATCTAACACTGTCAAAAATATTGGAGATCCGTTTTGTTCTATACGGTAAATTATTTTTGCTGTGAAAATATTGACCCTTTGTAGAAGAGGTACCAGAAGGAGTGGATCGATATTGCCCATTTCCAAACTCGATCTAAGTTTGATAATAATATGAGGATGTACCAAGTTTGAATCAAATCGCATATTTCTTCGAGAATTATCTTGTGCACCAGGCAGTCAGACTGATAGACAAACGACGGATACCCCTAGATGGTCCAAAGAGACCTAGGGCCTAAAACCGTTATATCGATGAGGCACATTTTGGACGTATCAAATGATATATACCCTCGATAATCATATGGCTGAGGGTATAAAACGCCAGGTTATTGGTGTGGAGCCATTAGCACCGGACAACAATGGCAATATCCTCCAAAGCCATTGTCATCACACAGTTTTTATTTTTTTTAATTTCCTCACCCTCCACTTCCCTCAATTGGTTGGTGGAAAATATTGTTATGACGCGACAACAGCACGCGTTTCTAATGTGGCAATGACAACAGCAACTGGACAATGATTGTATCAAAATGGAGGCTCACAACGGTGTCGACATGCGGCACCATGAAACTACAATTTTTACCGAAAAACCAACAACCATCACATATGTTACCGCGTCGAAGACATTTAAAGAAACAAACCATTTAGAAGTGTGTTTTCTCTTTGTGGGAGTGGGGGTAGTCCTTGTTAAGGATAACATCTTACTAAGGATACAAAGAAAAGCGAAAAAATATCAACATTTGGTATTGTTTTCTTATTTCAAAATCATTTAATCATTTGCCTATTAGGCGAGAGCCTTTTCAATGTGGCGAGAAAGACTAATACGGTGGTGATTAGTCCTTTGTGATAAGCTTATCAGATGTAATGTCACGTGGTGCCTTCTGTCGAGATGCAATGTTTTCCACTTCAAGGGGGGAAGAAAGGGTCAACCTCCAATGTATGTGTGTGTGAATTGAAGATAATGAATGAAAAAACTTGTGATTATGAAGACATCATCAAACACGATTGTTTTGTTGCCTTCTCCAGATGGATAACATGTTAAGGCTATGTGAAGTGTCTGTTTTAAGGATGTTTATTAATACATCAATTAATAAATAACTCTTTTAGAATGGATTAGAATATGTTATAACAATTAAGATATCTTTTGAAAAATGTGTCGAGTGATTAACGACAGTTGCAAGGACATTAGTTTAAAAAGGTTTAGGTGATTAACCCTTAACAAAGTGTTCATTTCCTGTGGACGATATATCAAATAGGCCGTTATAATAATTTAGTACAATTAAGATAGCTATGAATATTGTTGTGATAGGTAAGGGTGATTGCAAATAAAGGTACATATTCTGCATAAAATATTTTTCTATTCGTACAAATACTCCTCCGAACTGCGTCAACTACTCCTTCGTCCTTTTTTACAAATACGCTTAATCTCAGCAATAACTATGATAAGACAATAACGGGTTCAAGAAATAACAATTTTTCTTACTAATTTCTGAAGATTTGACATTTTGGGATGCTATTGCACTTTATAGTTACAATCCCAAATATTTATACATCTTGAAAATTGAACAAGTAAAAAACATTAAGTTCGATCAGATGTTGGAGTGCACCGATTTATTATATCTTTTAACAATAGGAATATTTCAATGTAGAAAATTTAACAAGTAAAAAAGCAGGCAAGTTCTGCCGGGCCGAACATTTAATACCCTCCATCATTTCGAAGGAAATTGAAAAATTTAAAATTCCGAAATGAAAACTGAAGACATGGACCTGCACACGAATTGTTTGTCATAGGCTGTAGTGCCCTTTACGCACTTCAAATACGGAATTTGTTACAATCACGGCGAATAATATGTCAAAAATCATGAAAATACGAAGTATCGGGAGGTACCCTTATATGGGGGCTATACGAAGACCTGGACCTACACACAAATATTTTTGTCATAGGTTGTAGTAGCCATTATGAACTTCAAATACGAAATTTTAAATAAATCCGGTAAATAATGTCTCTAAAAACATGAAGATACCGAATATCGGGAGGTATGTGGGGCTATACGAAGATATGAACCTGCATACAAAATTTTTTTGCCATAGGTTGTAGTACCCTTTAAGATCTTCCAGTATGAAATTTGAAACGATTCCGGTGAATAATGTTGTTGAAGTCATCAAAATACCGAATATCGGGAGGTATCGTTATATGGGGGCTATACGAAGACTTGGACCTGCATACAAAAATTGTTGTCAAATTTCCCATTGTGAACTTTAAATACGAAATTGTAAATAATTCCGGTAAATAATGTCGCTAAAATCATATAAAAATACCACCATAGAATGGTGGAGGGTATAAAAAGAATTGGGTGCTTATTTCGCAATTTATCAGCTTCATGGTTATTAAAAAAATTGACCCTTTTTTTGGGGGAAGTTCCTCAAGAAGTAAACCCATATATCCACACTACATCTCTCAGTGGTAAAAAAAAATATTGATATGTACGAAATTTGAAGACATTCCAACTCTTATTTCACATTTTATAGGAGTAATAATTATTCAAAATGATGACCCTTTGTGGGGAAGATCATTGATAGAGCATCACTGGTAAAAATATTGGGATTTACAAGATTGTTGCACAAAATCGAATGATTCTTTTTAATTCTATGAAGTATTTTATTTTCTTTGAAAGTTTGGACCAAATCGGATACAACCTTCGAGAGTTATCGTGCGCATCCGCCAGCCAGACAGACGGATGGACGGACATCCCTAGAGAGACCTAGGTATAAAACCCTTTTTTCCATGAGGCACCTTTTTGGCCGTATCAAATGATATATACCCTCTGTAGACGTGTGGCTGACGAAATGTGAAAATAATGAAATAACTGACTGACTGACCGAAACAGCTAAAGCTAAATTCTTGAAATTTTCCACGAGTACTAATCTTGGTGCGTGGGAGTGTGATAAGGCTGGGGTTTTGTCAATTCAAGTATACAAAAAGTTCTAAAGAATTTTTGGAAATTCGAACTTCAAAATTGCAAAAAGATCTAAAAAGGTTCTAAACTTCTCAAAGTGACACCATTTGCTATTATGTGAACGGGAAGAGCTAATAACTTGAAATTTGGTAAAAGAATCAAAGTCGGAAAATAAGTTCTATATATGAAAATTGTTTTGGAAATGTGTACGCAGTGTGTGAATTGTACTAAATGGTACTTATTTTGGAACTCTTTGGTTTATGGTGGACATGTAGTGCTTAAAATAAGAAATTTGGTGTTGGGATCGCTGTTCATATGTAGCCTAGACATATGGTGACGGTTTCGGAAATGTGTACGAAAAGAACTAAATAATGCTAAATTTGGAACAGTTTGGTTTAGGGTGAACGGATTAAGCTAGAATTTTGAAATTTTGTATTGGGGTCTCTGTTGGTGTAGGTTTGTGACAAAGAGGTGGTTTTGAAAATGTATACTACAGGTGCACGAAAAAAAACTAAATAGTACTATATTTGGTACACTTTTCTATTGAGTGAGCAGATAGTGCTTGAAATCTGAAATTTGGCATGAGGATCACTGCTTATGCGTATCCTAGACGTATAGATGGTTTCGGATATGTGTACTACAATTCGACGATTAGTACTGACTGGTACTATATTTAATATTGAATAGAGATGAAATCCTAAAATTTTATATTTTGATTACTGATTGTATCTGTCTTTGAAATTTGGCGGTGGTTTGGAAAAGCGTCCCATATCTATACGAAAAGTACTAAGTGGTGCTAAATTTGGTACTGGGTAAAGGGACAGGAATGGAAAAATTGATATATGGAGGCGATTTTGAACTATATCTGTACGAAAAGGTACTAAATTTGGCATTGCTTGAAGGAGTAGAGCAAAAATCTTTAAATTTGATATTTAATTGCTTTAAATGGTGCCAAATTTGGTAATGAGGGAAATAGAAGAACTTAAATCCAGAATTTTTATATTAAGAACAATGTTTAAGATTTAAGATTAAGATACATAGATTGTTTTGAAAATGCGTATTTTAACTATAAAAACAAAACTAAACAAAATTCTGGTACTGGGTCTAGGAATTGAGCTGAAAACCTAAATGTTGATATGGATATCACTGTTGGTGTCTATAGTTGAAAGAATGAGCTGGTTTTAGAAACGTACGAAAAGTGCAAAATTCCACAAAATGTGCTTTTGAGTGCTGGGATAGATGTGGAATTCCGACATTTGGTATCGAGGTGATGAGTTGATGTCTTGGGTGTGGAGAAATAGGTAGTTTTGGACATGAGTAGTAAAACCATACGAAAAGTATGGTAATACATTTGGGATTGGGATTTTATTTACCAGAAGTTCGATGACTTTCCTGACAACGAATACCTCTGCCCGAAATATACTACAGTCGTTATTTAGTTTGAAAGAGTTGCGGATATTCAGGCTTTCGCGGAAGCCCGTTACACTTTCCATTTTTAAATCAATGGTATAGAAAGCTACACCTCTGAAAGGAAGACTGTTCCGGGTCCAAATATCCCTGCTATATAGTTGTCCAGAGATTCTAAGTCTAGCCTAAGATATATAGTCACTGGTTACAAACCGACCTCATATGTTCTCCACATATTTCAAAATGATTGAATACCCAAAAGATTGACTACGCAATTGGACAAGTTCATTGAGTATTAGACTCGATATTTATCTTCCAGTTTAGTCGATGGTTGAAGATATGGATGGATTTTGGTGGTCAATTTTGATGATAAGAAGACGTTGAAATAGGTTTGGCCAGTAAAAATGGATGTGGAGATATTGTGCAAGGGTTTAACTAATATGCTCTTCGGTAAAGTTCAAATTAAATCGACTATGAATTTTACGTTGATCACGAATACATATCATTTATGGGGTTTCCAATGAATATTTGAAGGAACGACAATATGAATATATCCTACATCATATAGTACAGGGTACAAAAATATCGTGGAAGTAAGCCATGACCATAACCCCATTTCACTTGTTATTCATGGAATCGTTATGCGGTTGTATTCGCTTCTCTTATTTATCACCAAATCAAAGAATAGTCAACAAAATTCAAAGAAGGCCAAACAAAGGTTTTTGCTTTACCCAGGCAGTTGGTTGGTCGATGGGTCAATTGTATCCAAAAGTAACGCCTCCCGTTTTTTGTTCGCAACAAAGGCGACCACAAAAACAGAAACCAAAACAAAAACAAAAATTTAACAATCAAACGCCACTTTCTGGACTATTCAAAATGACATTCATGGACAAATTCACTTGTCACGAATGTGAATATTTATGAGCAGGACGAAGGGGACACGAAGCTGGTGTTTGTTTGTACAGTGAATAAATAGAGATCGGCAGTTTCCTTTTTCATGACACTTCAAAAAAAACAAAAGGACTGCTTTGTATGCATGTGTGTGTTGACGTGGTATGTATGTGTGTCACTGCTGTCATTGTCACAGTGAGGGTATGTGTGTATACCCACATGCTCTTATAAGAATATGTGTGGTGCGGGGGAGATGGTCAGTATTAAAATAATGAAACATTTTGACCAACAAAATGCCGTAGCGAATTGATTGAATTCATTGCTGTTGGAAAATCGATTTGTTTCACCCAAAATAGAGTTGGTCGAGTGTTTTTATTGTTGCTGTCTGTTTTTCATTCCTTTGATTTGGTTTTTATTGCCTGGCACTCTTTCTCACTCAGTGGCTGGCCAGTAGTTGGAGTCAAACAAATGAACTCCCCCTGCCAGATTACCACCCCTTTGGCCGACCGGCCACTGCTTTGTAATGGTAATGACGTACTGACCGATGCGGTGGTGGTCCTTTTTACGATTCGACATGTGGCTGGTGTGGCTCGGTCACATGTTGTGAGAGGTGATGTGTTTGTGGTTTTCTTTCTTTCGATTCTTTCTTTTGGGGTTTATCGGTCTTTTTATGATTTTATTCAACTTCTTTATTCCTTTTGTATGGGGTTCCTTTGTGTCTTTGTTTGTTTTTATGGCTATATTTGAACGTAAATGTGTGTGTGCCACTTGGAGGGTGTTTGGCGCCACTTAGCACCCCATGATAATTTGATTGAAAACAAATGAGTCTGTATAGCGAGAGAGATAGACGTAAAGTGAGAATGATAATCGTTAATCAATCACAAAATTATTGTAGTGTGTGGCATTTAATTGCCTTGGGATCATAACTTTGAAGTTTTTCCTGATTTGATTGGCCCCAACGTTTTTATGCCCTAAACCTAAAATTACACCTAAATATTCATTGAAGACCTTTTTGACCTTACTTGGAGAAATAAAAATAAGATTGTTTGCTTACAGGTTATGCAAAGAGTATGTAGCTGTAGGGACGTGCGTAAGGGGCACTTAATCGCAGGAACCCTCCAAAATGATTACTATTCTGACATGTTTAATACTTCTTGCATACAAAGTTAAGTTACAAGTTAAAATTCAAGCCTTAGTGAAAAAATCGACAACTTGTGGACTTAAAGAGGATCTTCGAGGCTCAAAAAGGACTTTCAACCCTGAGTCAGTTTCGAATATTTTTAATGACTTTTGGCTACCACCAAAATTATTAATTAGTTTTAATGCAGTGAACGATTCAAGCGAAAATATAGCACCAATTTACAATTCAGGCATGGGAACCTAAGAAAAAGGCACTTAATTTGGCCAAGCCGAACTCTTAATACCCACCACAATTCGGAAAGAACTTGAACATTTTTAAACAAGTTAAAAAGCGCCTAAGTTCAGCCTGACCGAACTTTAAATACTCTCCTCCACTTGGAAGGAACTTGAAATTTAAAAAAAAAAAATTCCACATAAGACTTCTAAGGAGACATTTGGAAGGTTTTTTATCCATATGAGACATCTGGAAAGACTTCTATATATAGGATACCTTTGAAAGGATATCCTTTCTATCTATAGGAGACCTTATCAGAAAACTGGAAGGTCTTCCATTTATAGGAAGGTTTTCTATCCGTATGGAACCTCTGGAAGGTCTTATATTTGTAGGAGAACTCTGAAAGGTCTTCTATCCATGGGAGACTTCTGAGAGGTATTCTACCCATATTATACCTCTGAAATGATCTCTATCCATTGGAGACCTCTGGAAGGTGTTGTATTTATAGGAGACCTCTGAAATATCTTCTATCCATAGGAGACCTGGAGAGCTCTGGAAAGTCTTCTATATATAAGAGACCTCTAGAAGGTCTTCTATCTATAGAAGACTTTTGGAAGGGTTTCTATCCATATGGAACCTCTGGAAGGTCTTCTATTTATTTGAGAAGTTTTCTATACATATGAGACCTCTGAAAGGATCTCTATCCATAGGAGATCTCTGGAAGGTGTTCGATTTAAGGAGACCTTTGTTAGGCCTTCTATATATATGAAATCTGTGAAAGGTCTTCTATATAAAGGAGATCTATGAAAGGTCTTCTATCCATAGGAGACCTCCAGAAGGTCTACTATCTATAAGAGACCTCTTTGAAAGGTAAGTACTTCTTTTTCATGGGCTGTAGTAAAGAATTCCAACTTCAAATACGAAATGTAAAACAATTCCGGTGCATAATGTCGCTATAATCATCATATGGGGGGTACGAAAACGTGGATCTGCATAGACAAATTCTGTCATAGGCTGTAGAACCCATAACGATCTTTAAATACGCAATTTTTAACAATTCCGGTCATAGTGTCTCTAAAATCATAAAAATACAGAATATTGAGTGGAGGACTATACGAAGACGTGAACCTGCATAAATAATATTTTGTAACAGTTTGTAGTACCCAATAGGATCTTCCAATATGAAAAAAATCCGCATAGAGCGTTCTATTTATACCCATAAGACTCATTTCTTTGGAACACATCTGTTCTAGAACATCTGGAGCACGATAACTCTGGAAGGGAGTATCCGACTTGGTCCAAACTTGGTACATCGTAATATTATCATTTCGGAGATGGACAATATTGGTCCACTCCTTCTAGTACATCCTCCAAAAAAAGTCAAAATATTCCAAAAAATATTTTACTGAACAGAAAGAGAAAGGATAATCCGATTTTGTTCCAACTTTTCAAATCCTAATATTTGCATTAGTGCTAGGGCAGGTGCGAAAATGGACAATGTCGGTCGACTCCATCAAGTACCCCCCCTACAAAGGGTCAATATTTTGAATAATTACAACTCTGATGTTAGAGTCCGATTGTCTTCAAATTACACAAATCGCAATATTTCTATCAACACAAGATCTGTTATAAAGACGGCATATATCGGTCCTTTCTTTTTGGGAACTCTCCCACAAAGGGTCAAAATTTTGAATAAAAATGAAGTTCATAAAACGCGAAATTAATATCCGATTCCATTTAGATTTGGCACATCTCAATATTTCTATCAACACAAGACCTGTTATAAAGATGGACCATTCCTTCTTGTACCGGTCCAAATTTTGAATAACCAACAAAAAGCATAAAATCCGAAATAAGCATCCAGTTCTCTTGAAATTTTACACATCACATTATTTCTACTAACCCAAGATCTGCTGTGAAGAAGAGATATATCAGTTCCTTCCTTCTGGTAACTCCCCCACAAAGGGTCACAATTTTTGTATATCCATGCAGCTTATAAAACGTGAAATTATCATCCCATTCCGTTCCAATATTTCCAATATCAACCCAATATTTCCTTCAACACAAGATCATTCATAAAACTGGTAGAGATCGGACCATTTCTTTTGCTACCTGCCAAACATAGGGTTCAAGATTTTGAAAAACAAAACCCTTAAAGAAAGCCAAAAAAGCATCTAAGTTTCTTCAAATTTCATACAATTTCACACATTTTTGCTAACACATGATCTGTTGTGAAGATGATATATATCTGTGAACCTCTTCTATACCTCAGCCACAAAAGGTCAACATATCTGCCATAACTTGCAAAACAAGTAATCGATTCTTTACAACTGCCTATATCTAAATATTTCTCTCAACCAGAAACATGAGATAAATATGGAATCTATCGGAATTTATGATTTCGCATAAAAATTGAAAAAAAAATGTTCGATTTTCTTATAATTTTGTCAATACTAATATTTTTATATTTCTTTGATGCAGTGCGAAAATGAAAATGGTACCTTACTAAGATTTCAACACTTTCTAAAAATTATCACATATGAATGAAGTAGTCGATGTAGTCCAAACCTGGTCCGTCGTTACATTTATATCATATTTATTTACGTGCGATATAAAAAGGACTATACTGGGCCATTCCTTCGGAACCTACTCCATAAAGGATTAATCGTTTTAATAATCATAGCATAAGTCGAAATATATACAATTAATCGAATATTGCCTGAGGGTGGGATGAACCCAATCCCAAACGCTAGCCCTATGAAAATTTCCGAATCGATTGTTCTATAATTGTGACAACTTAATATCAAGAAATATTTCTCTTTTTAGCCCATTTCAACCCCTAAATATTTGCGATCATTTGCAAACACAATAGGCTTCTATTATGATCTTAACCCCTCCTCCATGCAAAATTGAGGATCGGATCATAAATGTAACCTGTAGCGTGATTACAATTTAACATGAACAGACAGACGGACGGATGGACACACATAGCTAGATCGACTCAGCTCGGCTCCTATGTGCAGAACCAATATTTCGAGGGGTTGTAAAAAATCAATTAAAATTTTAGAATTATGTGATTTGATTTTCTAAAATTTTAATTATAAGCCATTTATTAAAATAAATCTAAAACCCACCGAATGCGCCATTAACTGTCAGGCGATCAAGAAAAGGCGTCAACCAGATCATAAAAAAACTAGTAATTATAAATTTACAAACAGCCAAGGGTCCAATGAAATGTGAGACTTTGTTTTTTTTCGATAATATATAAAGCAAATATAACAACAACAAACAAAACCAACATCATAAATTTTCTATTAATAATAAGGAAACCTCAATAAAAAAAGAATTAAACATCAACTCTACCAAAACAAATGCGTCTATAAACTTGAAAACACCTTCGTGTAAAGTCGACAAACTCCAAAAACAGTCAGACATACAGACAGCTCATAAAGCAACCAGCAGAACCTGATGGATGGATGTATGATGGTTGGATGGCTGGCTGGATGGATGCATCTCTTGCTGTTCTTTCGGTTTGAGAGATGATGGGAAAAACTATTAAACGCGTTGACAGTTAAACACATTTTGAGGCATGTTCAACCAAAAAAAAAAAACAAAAACAAGAAAAGTATTCCAGCCATAATATATATTTTGAGATGGAATGGTGTTGGAAGAGATGGCTGGCTGGCTGGCTAAGTTTGAGTTACTAACAGCCAAGGTGATGCTTTTAGGCCTATGTGTTGTTGCTTTGGTCTGGTGGCATGATGCTCCATTGCAACTAGAAAAATAAAACATCATTTTTGGTAATGATATAATGTTATGCTTTCCAAATGGTGTTTACCCCCCAAACAGCCTCCTCCACCTCCTCCTCCTTCTCTTCGACTGGTTTGAAGACATTGCCTTTGGTCTTAGAAAATGTCAGTTAGAACACCAAACTCATGCGGTTTATTTTGAGGTGGTGTTGTGGTTGGATCATTTTGGGAGTTGCCACAACAACACGCACTTTATAATAAATTTGTTGTTTTTCTGTATCTCTCCAAAAAAAAAACAGTATCCACCAAAATACTATGTGGTGGGACCAGAATGGGAAAAAAATCAAAGTCAGTACAATGCAAGCGCAAATTTAAGCCTCCAGCTAAATACTTGCTGCTGCTATAGTTCTTGTTGTTGGTGTTATGTTTAAATATTTTTTGTGGTATTTTGATTGATTTATAACTCAAAAATGATTTGTAAGAAAAATCTGCCTTGAAGACGTTATGCTCATAGAGTAGGTATTTAGCATTATAGACTTGGGGAGAATGAAAATATCTGGCCTTAGTCTAAATCTTTATTGGCTTTGATTGTTGTCGTTTGTGGTTGTGGTACTTCAAGAGACATTTGATTGTTTTCTGGTCAGTCCCCCCACTTAATTATGATTAATGATATAACAACATCATACATACATGTTTTCCTTCTCTTTCTGTCGAGAATGTTAGTAAGTGCATTAAAAGGGGAATGATGAGGCACTCTGGGCAACAATTGTATGTTGTGTCATACCGCATATTGTTACAAGGGTAATATACGTAGTATTTATATCAAACTTCATATATCGCCGAGCTGAGTGGATCTAGCTATGAGTTACCGTCCGTATTTTTCACTCTACAGGTCGTAATTATGGATCGATCCTTACCAATAGAATAGAAGCCTATCGTAGGACACAATTGCAAAACCTCAAAACCTTTTCTGTGTGGAAGAAATATTCCTTCAAAATCGAGAAGATTCTACTCTTGCCGAATACTCTTTTAGTTTTTTTCGTACTGCTGTTATTTTTCTAGGTATGTGTATTTCTTTTGTACAAAAATCATTGAAAAAATCATCATCATACCGAACATCGGAATATATCGTTATATGGGGGCTATACGACAAGGTTGACCTATGCAGGGTGAGATGAAAAAGCTGCAACCAAATTCAGACTGCTGTCATTTATAAGCCACTCATCCGACAGCTGTTAAAATTATTCTAGTGACAGTTCATTATACTGCTCACAAGCATACAAAAGCATTTTGGTGAGAGAGATTTTTCAGAAAAAAAAAAGTTATTCGTGATGGAATTCAAGTGTGATAGTGTGATTTCTTTATATTTGGCTGGAAAACCACAAGTGGTTATCGTTAGAGCACTCCAGCATCTAGATGTGAATAAATCTTTTGTGTCTCGTACCATCGCTCGTTACCGTGATACTGGAAGCGTAGCCCGACGTCAAGGAAGTGGACGGAAGAAAACAGAAACATTAGCAGAAATGGTTCGAAAAATAAAGAAGCGACTTGATCGAAACCCGTGTCGCAGTGGCCGAAAAATGGCTCGTGAGCTGAAAATGTGAAAATGTAAAAAAATGAGCTCGGGGTAAAGCCATTAAAATTCCAAAAAGTGCAAGAATTATCCGCAACAGAAAGAAAATATACTCAAAAGAGCTAAAGAGTTGTTTCACTTGGGCGAATGTGGTGAACTGCCGAATTTGGTTTTGTCCGATGAGAAAACATTCGTTGTCCAGCAGTTTGGCTGAAGACCTTGGACATTCCAACAGGACTCAGCATCATTGCACTCAGCACGCGCCAAGAATGGTTACAAAATGAGGTTCCTCGCTTCATATCCAGCGCGCAATGGCCACCAAAATCTCCGGATACCAACCCGTTGGACTATTGTGTCTGGAGTATTTTGGAAAGCAAGGTTGTCAATAAAAAATACCAAAGTGTCGATAACGTCAGGCAAGCGCTTAGCACTAAAAATGGGCGAAAATACTGCAAAGCAACATTCGGGCAGCGTATGACGTTTGAAGGTCATAATTCATGCCAAAGGTGACCAATTCGAACAAATCTAAAGTTTTTATCTCATCCTCAGTTTTTTATCTCATCCTGTATATACACTGATCCGTCACCGGAGTTAGAACCCATTATGAAATACCAATTTTTAGACAAATCCGTGGAAAAATGTGGCAAAATCCATCAAAATACCAAATAACGAGAGATACCGTTAAATGGCGGCCATACAAAAACGTTGACAGATATATCTCATTTGCAATTCCAATCTTCCTAGACATAAGACAAATTGTTGAGCCAAATTTGAAGCTCTATGACAAATTTAGGTGTGTTACATGTGGAATGACAAAGTTAATATACCTTCCTTTTGTAGGTGGAGGTATAACGAACGGACTCCAAGGGTTCTAAATACGAAAAGTTAAAAAATATTGAAGGGGGAACTATTTACATTAGTTTGTGATGTAAACTTTCAAACACCGATACACTTTTGTCAATGGCAGGTCAGGAAAATGGAGAATATCGTCTTAATTCTTCTAGTACCTACCCCACAAAGGGTTAAAATTTTGAATAATCATAACTCTTATAAAATGTTAGTCACAGTCCCATCCTTTTAAAATTTGGCACATCAGCCCTCTTGGTCCCTCCCCCCAAAAAAGGTCCAGATTTTGAATAGTTATAATTGTCATAAAATGCAAGGTAATTCTCCGATATTTCTTTCACCTTCGAACAATGCTATTCTACTACCAACATTAGATCTTGTGTGGATATGGTACTGATCGACCTAATTCTTCTGTTACCTTCTTAAAAACGGGTCAATATTTTTAATAATTTTAAATTATAAAATTCGAAAATATTTCTCAGTTATCTTCAATATTCCCACATAACAGAAATTGACCTTCGTTAGGACTTATCAATAAAGAAACCCTTCTGTAGGTCTTCTATAGGTAGTAAACATTTTTCTCTCCTTTCTAAAAATAAAAAGTAAAAAAGCAGGAAGTTCGGCCGGTCCTCCACCATTTGGAACGAATTCGCAAATTTTCAAAAAATAAAACCTTTAAAAAAATCTCTTAAAATCTTAAAAATACCGAATATATTACATTACAATATTGAAATACTAAACTTGAAAAAAGAGCCGGTGAATAATGGAGCTAAAATCATCAAAATACCGAATATAAGAAGGTACCGTTATATCGGGGCTATACGAAGACCTAGACCTGCATAGACAATTTTCTGTCACATCACATATTAGGAACTTGAAATTCGAAGTTTCAACCAATTTCGGTGAATATTGTACCCAAAATCCTCAAAATACCGAATATAGGGAGATACCGATTTATGGGGCCTATACGATGACCTGGACCTGCATAGACAATTTTCCATTATAAACTGTAGTTCCCATTACGAGCTCGAAATACGAAATTTGAAACAACTCCGGTGAATAATGTCGCTCAAAGCATCAAAATATCGAATATTGGGAGGTACCGTTATATGAAGGCTATACGAAGACGTGGGACTGCATACACAATTATTTGTCATAGGCTGTAGTACCCATTACGAATTCTAAATACGAAATTTGAAACAACTCGGGTGAATAATGTCCCTAAACTCGTCAAAATATCGAATATAACGGTATGTGGGCTATACGATATCGTGGCCCTATATAGACATTCCTCCTCCAGGGGGTAAAGTGCCTAGAAAGAACTTCTAGTCTATATTTTTAGACAATTCCAATGAAAAATGTAGCTAAAATCATCATAATACCGAATTTAGGGAGGCACCGTTATATGGGACAAAAACGATATCGTGGACCTACAAAGACAATACTCTGCCAGGGGGTAAAGTGCTTAAAAAATCTAGTATGAATTTTTAGACAATTTCATTGAAAATTTTGGCTACAATCATCAAAATACCGAATATTGGGGGTACCGTTATATGGGGTCTATACGATATCGTGGACCGATATTGCCCATCTTCCAACTTGACCTGCCTGCAAACAAAAGACTGATCTGTACAAAATTTTAGTTTCCTATCTTTATTCATTTTGACCGTATCGTAATTACAACAGACGGATGAACGGACAGAGCTAATTCGTCTTAGAAATCTATGCTGATCAAGAGTACTTTGTTATGTCTAAAAATATTATTTCCTCCATACTATGTATGGTGGAGGATATAAAAAGGCTTAGAAGGTGTCTTTCACCATTGGCGATGGAATCGTGTTTTACACATCTTCCATGCATAAAGGATCCTCGGCAGGTCCTCTATAACTAGTAGATCCTTACATTTCACATTTTAAATAAATTACAGACATTCACAAAAAATTTTCATATTTTTATTAAAAATTTCAAGGCAATTCGGACACGCGCTTCGCATGTAAAGCAATTTACCAAGAATTCGATGAGATTTGACACTTTGTAGTGTCCATGTCAAATTGTCAACAATTATCTACTTAAGTTTGTGTGTTAATTTAGATTTATGATTGGCTTCCATGTTTTTGGATCTTTAGAACTATTGCCGCTTCTTTGCACTCATCTGGGGCAAGTACTTGTGGTTCCAGCTAACCGCTCGAGGAGATCGGTGAAAGTGTTTAACACACAAAAAGTGGAAAACTAATATGCAGATGACCTTTCGTGGAAAATTTCCATCTCGGCAGATACTATTTCAATTATGAACGAAGTAAACGAATAAAAAATGGCATTATTAGATGTACTTGGTGTTGTTGGTTGTTGTTTTTGGAACAAGGTTGTCCAAAGGAGCAAGTGTTTGTTGTGTTTCTCAAGTACCCTTTAAGTGTGGCAATAAGTAGCTGCTGTTTGTGACAAACTAGCCGGTGAGGAAAGAAATTTGTTGTTCAACACTCTTTTGGTGTGTGGAGAGTGTGGAGCGGGCAATGTGGTGTGCTGTGGTGGTGTAGCCACTCAAGTGGAGTGAAGGTAATTGTGGTCGATGTTCTACATGTCTCCCAATGTGACACTGTCACTGATCTCCACCCTCACCGTTTCAAGTGGCCATTGGAATATGAAAAGTCATATGAAATGTCATTGTGGACAACAATGAAGCATGGAATCTTTGTGTTTCAGTTTACAAACCGCCTACTTTTCCTAGAATTTTAGGCTACAATTTCATTTTATTTCACTTTTGTTTTTCAGTTTCTTTCTGAAAGGATCGATCGTACATGCCAACCAAAAAAAGGACATTTATATTAGATTAACTATCAGCGCCTGCTGCTTGTTGGTTAGATAAGTAACCGTAGCCAACGTAAGAAGATGATCGGCTTTTGCATTTGTTGTTGGTTGGTTGGTGATCATGACATGACTCAACTAGAATATCCTGACAATATCTTCATATTCAGCTGGGCAAGGATATTGTTGGTTTTTTGGTTTAGCAGATATTGGCTGTGGTATTGTGGGCGTTGCTTTAACAGCGTTTCGGTCATATTGCGTTTGTTGTTCTTTTTTTTTTTTGTTTTAGTTTGTAATTTATGTGAGTTTTGGTCTTTTTTCACTCTCATCTTTGTTTGTTTGTTGGAGAACGGTCATTTGAATTATTGTTTTTAATCATTTTTGTTATATGGAAAATTTTTACAACATATGTTTGTTTACTTTGTGTAAGAGCAATATGTAACTATAGCACATTAAACAAACTTTTATGGAACTACAAGCTAGCCCATAGTTTTTGTATTTGATTCATATTTAAACAGGGTGAGATAAAAAACAGCTACGAAGTCAAAAGCCATAACTTTTAGATTTTTATAAAAAAATTTTATTGAATGAAAGCAAAAAATGTCGAAAATAGCATCAAATTTTAGAAGAAGCTTAGATTTGTTCGAATTGATCACCTTTGGCATGAATTATGGCCTTCTAACGAACTTGAAATACCAAATTTGTAAATTAGTAATGTCGCTAAAATCATCAAAATACCGAATATCGGGAGGTACCGTTGTATGGGGGCTATACGAAGACGTGGACCTGCACAGACAATTTTCTGTCATAGGCTGTAGTATCCATGACGAACTTCAAATACCAAATTTGAAGCAATTCCGGTGAATAATGCCGCAAAAATAATCAAAATACCACATATCGGGAGGTACCGTTGTATGGGGGCTATACGAAGACCTGGACCTGCCCAGACAATTTTCTGTCAATATCCATTACGAACTTCAAATACCAATTTCGGTGAATAATGTCGCTAAAATCACCAAAGTACCGAATACCGGGAGGTACCGTTACATGGAGGGCATACCAAAACGTGGGCCTACATGACCCATTTTCAATACCAAAAGTCCTGCAGACATAATATAAATTTGAGTAAAATTTTATCAACCTACTTTATTTCGTTCGGAAGCTAGAGTGATTTCCGCAGACGGATAGACGGAAGGAAATCGTTAATCGACATAGGATTCTATGCTGAACAAGAATATATATACTTTGTGGGGTCAAAAAGGTGTATTTCGAGGTGTTACAAACGGAATGACAAACTCTATATACCCTCCATACTATGGTGGAGGGTATAAAAAGTAAAGTAATTCTTTCATAAACGCCCTCACAAAACGGCTGAAGTTAGAATCTTGAAGTCAGATTGAGTTGGGTTATCGGGGATTCGTACCAAAACGGTGCGAAAAGTATATGTATATTCGTATTTTAGAAAGCAGCAGATCTAGAACTCTTCAGTTTGGAATGAGGGTCACCGTTGGGGTGTATGATAGATGTACCTAAGGGTTTTTTGAAATTCACACAATATGTGTAGGAAAAGTACTAAAAAGTACTTCGTTTGGTACCATTACGTATCATGGGAACAGTTAGAGCTAAAAATGTGAAATTTGGAATGGGAATCAAGGGTGAGAAGTAGAGTCGATGTAAGTAGGTAGTTTTGGAAGTGTGTACTAATGTCTACGAAAAGTACTAAACGGTACTAATTTAGTACAATTTTAATTTGGAGGAACAGATGAAGCTGGAATCCTGATTGTAGAATTGGGATATGGAGGAAGTTTTCGAAATTTGTACTTATGTGTACGAAAAGTACTATATGGTACTAAATTTGGTAAAATTTCGATTTGGGTGAACCGATAGAGCTGGAATTCTGCTATTTAAAAATTAGACATTCTAGGACTGAGGAATGTAGATAGTTTTGGATATTTTTACTTATGTGTACTAAGTGGTACTAAATTTGGTACAATTTGAATTTTGGGTGAACCGGTAGAGTTGTAATTTTGATATTTAAAAATTAGACATATATTGTACTGTACGATGTAAGTAGTTCTGAATATTTGTACTTAAGTGTACTAAATGATACAAATTTGAATTTGTGTGAACAAATAGGAAATAAGATTACTGTCGGAGTGTATGATTGAGATATGTATGTTGTATTGAAAATTTGTATTTATATGTACTAAAATGTACGAAATTTGCTACAAATTGGAATTGTGATGAACCGGTGGAGTAGGAATTCTGAAATTTCAAATGAGAGTCACTGATGGAGTGCAGGATAGATGCACTAAAGAGTTATTAGAAATTCGAGCTTCAAATTGAGGGAATGTTCTAAAATGTTACTAAACTTATTTAATAATATTTATTTATTGATATTTGATCGAAAATTGTCAAGTGGTAATAAATTGGGTATTGGATAAAGGGATATAAATTTTATCAGTTGTTCTTTTTATAGCATATTTAATGCTGAGTAGCTTACTATTCTTCATATTCAATTCAATTTACATTCATGTAAACATCACTTCAAATCAATTCGTTTCTTAAAATTAAATTTTAATTAATTTTCTGCAAATTATTAATTTTCAAAAATTCTACATTTCTCATCGGATAAACTACAGCGCAAATATTTACAAAATTATTTCTCTTTCAATTAAATAAGTCCCTGATCTTTGCTCTAAGACTTATCAAGCTTTTGAAATCTTCCAAGCGATTGGTGGCTTAGTCAAGCCATTCCATGGGAGTAGGAAAGACACAGACCACCATGAACAGCAAAGATCAACAGACACCATACCACCACACACACACGCACACAACACACCACAGTCATCATTAAACAATTAATTAAAAATGAAGAAAACGAAAACATTTTTGTTTTTTTTTTTTTTTTTTTTTTTTTAGAAATTTATCTTTCCAAAACATCTTTGATAGGTTAATTGTTAGTTGATGGTAAGCCATAACCGACACACATATGTATGGACGTATGTACAATCATGGGAATGTGCGACTTATTCGTTTTGATTTGTGGTTTATAATTTTGAAAACAAAACACAAAAATAGCTGTGGTCATTGCAGAAAAATAAATCAATTTTCCTGTTGTGATATTTAAAGTGGAATTGTTTATATGATGCTATCTGGATTAATAAGTCGAATTCGAAGTGTAGTCTTCAGCGACTCACGAACTGGCAACAGCAAAACGACAGAACTCTAACGTATAGTCTTCCAAAGAGACTTCGAAAAGACTCTCATGATGTAAAATTTAATTGAATGTTTAAAAGTGTCAGGCGGCTTTGTCGGCAGATGTATACACAATCTTTCAATGTTCGATTATCTAAATATATTTTGACTTCTGTTAAGATTTTTCAAACTTTTCACCCTCTATGGAGTAGGTTCCGAAGATATGGGCCAATATTGTCCATTTCGTAAAGGACCTTAATAAATATCATATAAGTATTGCAACGTGCCAGGTTTGGACTACCATTTTCATGCTTCATCTAATACAAATAAAAATACTAGTAAGCAAAGGCTACAGTCGAGCGGGGCCGACCGTTGAATAGCCTACAACACTACAATAAACGATACAGTTTATATAGGCGAGATACTCGAAAGAATTCCACAAGATATTGTGACAAATAATAAAAGAAAACCATCAGGTTTCGTTCTCTAATTTTCGAATAATAGCAACTTAAACTAATTTAAATGGTCTTCCTAGATCTGGAACCAATATTTCCCAAAGACCCATAATCTCTCAGAAGTGGCAAAAGATTAACATTTATTATTGGGTTTTGACTGAAACGCATCTATATGAGATACAGCCATTTGACTATATTCTTCAACGAAATCAGCGTTAACGAAATAGTCAGAAGTGCGTCTTTCCTGCATTTATGAATTCTCCAAAAAGTCACTGGAATGGACATTTTCGTATTTTGTCTACAAAAGTTGGCAGACTATTTCACACATTGAATATTTTTGGATGGCCATTCAAAACTGCTTGGCTTTTGCAATGTCCGGTAACCCCCATTCAAATGTGCGTGAGGATCGGTTGATAATTACGACCTGCTGACAATTTTGCAGTTTTTTGGTCCATTTCAACCCCTAAATATATGGCGATCATCTCCAAAAAGAGTAGGCTTCTATTCTGACCCTCATCTTATCCCCATGCAAAATTTCGTAAGGATCGGGCCATAAATGCGATCAGTATATGATATCCTGATATCCTAACTACTTAGTTTTGTTAGCTGTAGAAATATTACCAAATGTTTAATTCAAAATGAAAATATGCCAAAAATATGACAAAACTGAAAAAATATGAGAAAATTTTACAAAATCAATATTTTCATCTTTAGAGAGATATTTTTATGCGATTTTTTTAGAGGTTTTTTCTTTCCTGCCAAGAGGCCATTCTGAATTAATGAGAACTGTCGAAATCAGTTCAGCGGTTCTCGACATATAAGAGATCTTTCAAGCATATCTTCTTTGATAGACATATACATCGCATATATTTGCTCTGTATTCGATTTTTTGGATCTTAACATCAATGTAAAGATCAGAAGTTACCTTGTCATGGCTTTGTGATTTCGCCGGGATTTAATATATTCGCGGTTTAATAAAAAATTTTGAAGATATAGTCTATTTTACCCGCTAAATATTATCCGATGACCACCCAAATTGGTAGGCTTCTTCCCCGCCCTAAACTCTAGCTATAGACCGCGTTGATTGGTCTATAATTGCGACCTGTAGAACAACTGCAAAATCCGAAATTTTTTCAGTATTTGGTCCATTTCAACCCCTAAACATTTGGCGATCATCTCCAAAAGAAATAGGGTTCTATTCTGACCCTAGCCCCACCTCCATTCTAAATTTCGTGAAGATCGGGCCATAATTGGGACCTGTAGAGTGATTACAAATTAACATGGACAGACGGACGGACGGACATACATAGCTAGATCGACTCAGCTCGGCGAGATAGGAAGATCCATATATACTTTCCTATGTGGGAAATCAATATTTCGTGGTGTTACATAATTTTTGGCCCAAACTTATAATACCCCCAACACATAGTGTTGTAGGGTATAATTAGTATGTGCAACATTTGAAGGAAATCGAACATTTATATCTAATTTTATGCGAAATCATAAATTTCCATAAATGTCATATTCATCTCAGGTTTTTGGTTGAGAGAAATATTTAGATATAACAAGTTGCAAAGAATAGCTGACTTGTTTCGCTAGTTATGGCAGATGAAAGTACTGAAAATTGTGACCCTTCGCAGATATATATTCACAACAGATCTTGTGTTAGCAAAAATGTTTGTATGTTTGAAATTTTAAGAGAGTCGGATGCTTATTTCACTCCCTTTGAGCGTTTTGTTTTTCATAATTGAGTTATACCAATTATGAATGGAATCGGAGTTTAATTTCGCTTTATGAGCTTCATGGACATTCAAAATGTTAACCTATTGTAGGAAAGACACCAGAAGGAGTGCACCATATCCCATTTTCACAGCGGATCTTGTGTTAGTAGAAATAATGGGATATGTGAAATATTAAGAGAACCGGATGGTTATTTCGGATTTTAAAATCGTTTTGGTTATTCAAAACATCGACCTTTTGTGCGTAAGGTACTAGAAGGAATGTTCCGATCTCTATCATCTTTATGACAGATCTTGTGTTGATAGTAATATTGAGATATGCCAAGTCTGAATGGAATCTGATCTCAATTTCGCATTTCATGAACTGCATGAATATTAAAAATGTTGGCCCTTTTGTGGAAGTGGTACCACATAGAGAGGACCGATATATTCCATCTTCACAGCAGACCTTATGTTAGTAGAAATATAATTCAAGGGTCATCCAAAATGTTACACCCTATATGCCCTATCCTAAACTCCGACCTCATGAAAAGATTCCGTGTCGATTGGCATTTAATTGTGAACTGTAGAGCGACTGCAAAGACAGGAAAATTACACTTTTGTTGGTCCATTTGAACCTCTAAATATTTATATCTTTAGTTTAGAATTGTTCGAATTGGTTACCTTTGCCACGAATTATGGCCTTCAAAAGGCCAATGAAACCGTCATCCGCTGCCCGAATGTTGCTCTGCGGTATTTTGGCCAACCTTGCTTTCCGAAATACTCCAGACACAATAGTCCAACGGATTGGTATCCGGAGATTTTGGTGGCCATTGTGCGCTGGGAATGAAGCAAGGCACCTCATTTTGCAAGCATTCTTGGGTGGTGCGTCCTAAGTCCTGTTGGAATGTCCAAGGTATGCGGCCAAAATGTTTGCGTGCACCCTCCAGAATATTTTCGCGATAATATTTGGCATTTATTTTGATACCACGGTCGATTAATACGAGCGGAGAGCGACCATCGGTTGTTATGGCGGTCCACATCATTACCATGGCCGGCGCTTGAGTTCTGGTGGCCAACCGAAGGTGCACATTTTCAGCTGACCTCTTTGGCAAGTAAACACGATCATTTTGTTTGTTTACAAAATTCTGGACAACGAATGTTTTCTCATTGGAGAAAGCCAAATTCTGCAGCTCACAACATTCGGCCAAGCGAAGCAACTCTTTAGCTCTTCTGAGTCTACTTTTCTTCCTGTTGCGGTGTAAGTTCTTGTACTTTTTGGAATTTCAATGACTTTGCCCCGAACTCATTTTTCAATGTTTGCCGAATGAAATATTGCAATATGTTCAGCTAACGCGCCATTTTTCGGCCACTGCGTCGCGGATTTGGATCAAGCCGCTTCTTTACTTTTCGAACCATTTCTGCTGATGTTGCTGTTTTCTTCCGTCCACTTCCTTGACGTCGGGCTACGCTACCAGTATCACTGTAACGAGCGATGGTACGCGAGACAAAAGATTTATTCACATTTAAATGCTGGAGTGCTCTAACGATAGCCACTTGCGGTTTTCTAGTCAAATATAAAGAAATCATACTATCACGCTTGATCTCCATCTCGAATAACTTTTTTCTGGAAAATTATCACCAAAATGCTTTTGTACGCTTATAAACAATATAATGACCTATCACTGGAATAATTTTAACAGCTGTCGGACGAGTGGCTTAAAAATGACAGCAGTCTGAATTTGGTTGCCGTTTTTTTTTTCATCTCACCCCGTATTTAGATGTAAAACGGACCACATCTTTTGTGTGAAATTGTTTTGAATACCTAAGAACACTACGGAGTGCGTAAATATTGGGCAAATGTCCCCGGTCAAAAAGCTAAGGGTAGAGCTCTATGACATCGTATCAAAAACTCTTCCAAAATTGATTTGCGCATAAGGGGCCTTTCAACATATTGTAGTGTTGTATGGTATCACATTGTCGGCTCCGCACGATCATATCCTTTGCATACTTGTTTTTGCAATATTTTGTTGTATCAAGCTTAAGTTGTGAAAATTTGCATTAACGGTGCTCTCCTTTTAGTACCTTCCCTCAAAGTCACGCCTTTGTGAAAGTTCGTAAATTACGCATATTTTTGTCAAATTTGGATCAAGTCTCTAAGGTATGTACACTAGTATATCGAGTATTTCGAAATATTAAAAAATACAAATAATCTGATAACTATTTTGTGATGCGCCTTCATCAGACCGCAAAGCGAAGGGCTGTTGGTCTACATTTTCCATACTGGCCTTAGGATAAGGAAATACAGCAGTCAGCGAAACTGGCCTCCTCATCTCCTGCATATTTCGGTGATATATATATACATATCGGTCATTTGAATATATGTCGTCAAATATGCCTTATGCCTTCTGACATATCTTGCCGAAGTTTGACACAGGCTGTTAGGCTTCATCATGATGTTCGCCATTTGTTTTATGGCTTTGAGTTGAAAGGGTGTTAAGCTAAAACTTATAATTTTGGCAGGCGTTGAAAGCTGATATGTAGTCCAACTTATTCTGGAGAAAGCCGAACATAACCTGCATTGTTCTGCCGATTTAAACGATGAAGAACAATTAATTGTGTCCGTCGACCAATGAATCAATCAATTGTAGATTTTTTCCTTCATCACTATTTTCTTCCTGCGTTCGACGATAATTTTGATGTTTCCATAGATGCTTTATAGTTTCTTAACTCCATACCACGACCAAACCAAAAAATAAATTCCAAAATATTTTTTTTTTTTTTTGTTAAAATTTTTTGTAGTTATATATTTTTTATTGTTATTTAATTGTTTTTGTAATATCTTAAAGACAAAAAATACATAATATTTATAATATGAACATAACAAGAGTATTTACTTAGATAAACTGGGTGTTTAATACATATTTGATAGATATATACAAAAAAAGAAAAATAAAAATAATAATAAAAAAACTTAAAACTAAAAATAATATATACAAACAACAATTTCAAGATAATCTTGAAATCGAAGAAAAAAAATTAAAAACTATGAAAATAAAGAAAATATTTTACAAAGATATTTGACAATGAAATAAAAAACTTAAAATACAAAAGCAACAACAAATATTCTAGCAAACGACACACATACATATACAAGAGATGACCTCCGTTGTGGAAAATGGGGAGACGGCGGTCACATCATCTAGAGAAAGCAACAATAAACTACTGAGAAATGCCTGCCAAATTTGCTTTTCCAATCAAGAAAAAAATTATAAAGGATATTATCCAGGATTTTTGTTTTGAACAAAAACGAAAAGGACAACGCAACATTGAAACGGTCAACCGTTTCAAATTATTTTCTGGGATTTTTCACACAAAAATTTTGCACTTTTAACGTGTTTCGAGGGGTGGAGAGGGGAGGCTTCTTAGGCCGTGGCATGATGAGGATGTTGATATGCCGCAGCAGCCGCCCAGGGATTGTGGGGATGATGATGGAAGGCTGAGCTGGCAGCTCCGGCATAGGCCGATGAGGTAGCTGTGAAATCAGCATATGTGGGATATTCCGATTTCATTTGTCCAATGAGTCCGGAATACGTGGAGCTGTGTTGCATGTGGGATTGGGCATGAGAATGGGCCGCATGATGATGATGATGTGCATGGTGGTGGTGAGGATGATGATTGCTGCTACTGCTGCCATTGGAGGGTGGTGTTGTCGACATGGTAATGCCGTATTCCGCCAGTTGGGTTTCACTTTGCATTGTCAGGGGAGGATATTGTTGTGAATGCTGCTGCTGTTGTTGTTGTTGCTGTTGTTGTGTCATATTGTTGGAGTTCATTAGATTTCCCAGGTTTGAGGTAGCATTTAGTGTTGAAGAGGAATTATTTTGTGACTGTTGTTGTTGTTGATGGTTGTGTTGTTGCTGCTGCTGTTGCTGATTCCACAAATCAAATGTTGGCGGTGTGTTTTGACTTTGCTGTTGTAGTCCCGCAGCCGAGGAGTTGGTGTTATAACTGCTGTTGCTCAAATGTGGCTGGAACAGGGACGAACTTTGATGATACAAATTGCTGTAGGGATTATAGCCGCCAGCAGCCGAGGCGGCTGTGGCCGTTGGAGCCTCAGGTTGTTCCGTCTTCAATTGCAGTTGAGGAATTTGAACTTGTGTGGAGCTGGCACTGAGCCTTTGTTGCAGCGATTGTGGCGATTTGACGGTGGTGGCTGCCGAGGCGGTTGGTGTGGCTGCCGCCGCTACACCATTGCCTGGCATGCTGGGCGATTTGGCCGGACTACATTTTTCACCAGCTTCATTGGATTTCTGTTCCTGTTTGATATTGGCATTTTGGGCCGCTGCCTCCTTGGCCTCGGCGGCAATGGCTTTTTTGCTTTTCTTGTCCTTGAAATGGGTCTTCTTGTGTTTGCTCAAATGATCGCTACGTGAGAATTTCTTAGAGCAAATGGGACAGGCATAGGGCCGATAGTTGGTGTGGGTGCGACCATGACGTTGCAGTTCATCGGACCGGGAGAAACGTTTGCCACAGGTCAGGCACAGGAAAGGCCGTTCACCGGTGTGCCAACGCAAATGGGTCTTGAGGTGCGATGCCTTGCCATAGAGCCGCTCACAGCCGGGAATGTGGCAAATGTGTTGTTTGCGTCCACGCTCATCGGGTCCAACAATTGGTGGTAAGCCCGACATTTCATTGGTGCAATTGGGGCAGGTGCAGCGCACCGAACGCCTTTGCAATTGGGTCTGGAAGGCAATGTCATCGAAATTGAAGCTGGGATAAGTTTGTCCCGACCATGGCTGGTACAAACGATCCTGATGGGAAAACCAGGCTCCGGCCGCTGCCGAGGCTGCCGACATGCCAACATTGCCATAATAATCTGAGGCATACTGGGCATAGGGGAATTGAGTTCTGCAAAAGAGAAGCGAAAAGAAGAGAAAAATTGCATTAGTAAAGGGATTCCAAAGCAAAAGCGAAAAACGGAAATGAAAGGAAACGGAAATGTTGTCCTCCTTTGCAAAATCATGTTTTTTTTTTTATTTAGTTTGTCATCTTGTCATCAAATACATACCTTGTTGGCAATGCCGCTGCTGTATAGGCTGCTGCCGTATTCCAGGAATAGGCAGCCGTGGCTGCTGCAGCCGCACCCAAATCTGTGTGCGAGCCGGATAGAGGTGAGGCCGAGGTAGCCGATGCGGGTGGACTGGAGGAAATTGAGGCAAATGACTGGGCGGGCGATGGGAAAATGCTGGGCGACACTGAGGCCGACGATGCCGAGGCCGATTGTATGCTGGAATTGGGCGATACCGAGCCCGTCGACGATGGCTGTGACGGATATTGCATTTCCAATTTCATTGGATTGCACACGGATGTGGAAATCGTTGAGTTGGAGGCACTGGCCACCGAGGAGGCTGGTGTCAATGTGGCCTTACTGATGCTGCTGCTGCTGCTGTACAGGGATGCGGAGCTGTTGTTGCCGGCTGCCGCCCCAGGAGATGTTGTGAAATCGGTCAATTGGGCCAGTGATGAAGTGGCGGCCAATGAAGCTGTGGCATAGGGATTTAAATAATTGCAAGCTGCATCAATCATGTTGGCGATGTGTGAGTGTGTGTGGGATTTGGTTGAAAACAATTTTTTGTTAATTTTTTTTTTTTTGAGTTGTTGTTGTTTAATTTCTGTTGTTATTGTTAATTAATTGTTAAGCACATTTTCTTGTAATTTTTATGGCACTGAGTTCAATATTTGTTTCTTTTTCTTTTTTTGAATTTTTTCCTTCACCAATTTTCTTTTCTTTCTTTTTGTTGTTGTGGTTTTTTTGTACAAGGGCTTTTTCACCTTGCCTTTACCTTTAAAGCTTTAATAATAACTATAATTGTCTTAATTGCAGGAATCAATTTTCTACTACTGGTCACTTGGTGTCCTCTAAGGCTGCTGTTGCCTTTTTGGTTCTTGCCAATGACGACGATGGCGATGATGTTGCTGTTGTTGATAATAATTCCCAATAATGTGGCAACAGTGGCCAGTGGCATAGAATTATATTTTTTGTGTGATAAACTTCTTGGTGTTTTTTTTTCTTCTTCTTTGCCTTAAAGAGGAAACGAACGAACGAATGAACAACTTTGTTCCACGATGACGATACGTCCACCGGTAATTATCGATGCCGACTGAATGCTTAAACGCAGCGAGAGAGCTGACTAACGTCCATACGAATTTGTTAAACACACAGACAGAAGAAAATTTGATGTTTTTTTTTGATTTCGTGTATTTCCACTCTTCTTCTTTGTAATATTCCAATACTCTTGTTTGCTTTGGTCTCTCAGAGGAGGAGTGGTGGAGTGGAGTGTGAAGTGTTGTGTCTGTGTAGAAGGCAGAGCAGAGAGTGTGAGGTTTTGAGACGAGAGCTGCGCATTTTATAATAATAACCCTCGCCAGACGGCACACACCATTTAATCACCCGGCAGATGAAAAGAGAGCGCCGGAGAGAGACACACAGCAATTGTTTGTCTCTTTCTAACCTGGCCGCAGGATATAAGCACGCGTTGGCAACGGCACTCTCATCGCACAGAGCACACACATAGCTAGGCTCATTGAGCATGCAGAAGTAGATGGGAATGTAGGTAGGTAGATAGTTAGCTAGCTGTGGTGTTAGGCTGGCTGTTGTTGGTTGGTTCGTCCATCCATCCATCCGTTGTTAGAGAGGCATTTGAGGGGAAGTAAACAATGACAAATGTAAATCCCAACAACAAGCATTTTTAATCTCTCATAAAGGAATTTATTACCATCGATGTTGTTGTTGCCCATGTGTATCACTGTAATAAACAAATTCGATGTTTTCTCTTTCTAACGTTCAGCGGCTGTCTTGCTTTTCTCTCTCTCTCTCTGCGTAAATGTTTTGTGCGTTCCTTTTTTATTTTGGCACACAAAAAAAAATGCTCACGCACACTCATTGTTTTTTCTTTTGATTTTTGGTTGCAACAAAGGACATTCTTCTGTTTCTCTCAATAGAAAATACCAATTCTGTGAGGATTTGTTTTTTGTCGTCTCACATTCATTGACTTAAATTAAGAAACCCCTAAAATTTAAAGGGGTTTTCTGTTTAAGTTTCTCTCCTCCTCGTCATGATATTTTTTCTCTATGTTTTTGTGTTAAAACACTTATTTGAGGGTAACACCCTCCCCACCTCCCTTCATTAGAATTGAATTGAAGAAATTCTATTAAAAAAATTATTTAAAATTTGAACTAGGTATTTAAGCTAAACTAGTTCTATGGAAAATTTAGATTAGTTTTTAAGGCTGAAGACACTCGATGAAATAGCATAACCTCAAAAAATTGTAGGGGCGTTTCCTCTTTAGTTGAAACTCCAAAATTTGGCTATACAATACTATGGTTATTTTTTTATATATTTTTTTTTATTTTAAATTTTAAATACTATTTTCATCCAGGAAAAGAGGAAGTTCTCTTTAAAACATTTTAGCAACATAACCTTCAATATGTTTTAAATCCTCAGATTTGACTATTCGTAATTTTCTTCCTCCATGTAGGTACTACCTAGCGTTCTACCCCACAATATGTGTTTTAAATATTATTTGTTTGATTGGCCCAAAAAGTTTGTAACACCTCCAAATAGTGATCCTAGACTCACAATGTAGTATATCGATCTTCATATCTCGACAAGCAGAATCAATATATCTATGGGTGTCCGTCTTTCCGTCCGTCTGACCATGATAATTTTTAATCAAACTAACGGACATAGTTCCTCCTGGATTCAGGGTTGGGGTGAGAATAGAAGCCTATAAGTTTTAGAAATGACGAAATGCTTTACAGGTGAAAATTATATATCGATTGACGCTGACTTTTACTTAGGTTAGAGTTTAGCGCAGGACAGAAGCCATCAAATATTAAAAGGTGATTTTTTAGAGATATAGGTATATTTACTGTTTAAATTATAATATTTTGAACACATTAACGAAACTCTCAAAACGACTTTCTTGGAATTTACAGATTATGGAATATAGAAATCCGATACTTTTATTTAAAAAAGGTTGTCTTGACCCTTGGTGGAGGATATTAATGTTCGGTCCGAGCGAATTTAACGTTTTTTACTTTTTGGGATGTTCGGAGAAATGCATTTCGAAACCTTTTCGGGGGTCCAACTTTTAAAGTAAACAAAAATGGAAGATGATGGCCGATTCCCTGGAAGCAAAATTATATATCCGAGAGGTTTCCGAAAACGGAATTTGAGGTGATTGGTATTGAAATTTTCCATATCACAAAAATGTCAACATAGCCTGTTTTGACATAGGTATTTTACATTTATACCGATAGATTTTAGTTTCTGTGAAATTCCTAACATGTCAGTGAACCTGACCATTTTTTTTTTAATTTTATTTCATTGTTTTGCTCAATTTTACACTTTTTAAGGTCCTTAGATTATATAAACCCTTATTGGTAGCATATTTTTTCGGTATGTTGGTGATTTCGGACCACACATTGACAGTTATTTCAAATTATAAATGTCATCCCGCTACATGATCCAATATCTTTAAAGTGGTTCGAAGGTCCTACTCATATTTTCTTGAGCTGTTTTGAAATTCAGTCTACAAGATTTTTATTATCGAATATTTACATGAGTTCAATATGGTGATATCGACCAGTACAAGGTATACATAAAAGTGACCTCCATTCTAAGGAGGGTATATTAAATTTGTCATTCCGTTTGTAACTCCTCGAAATATTCATAATAGACCCTACAAAGTACATATGTTCTGGATCAGCGTAAAATTCTAAGGCGATCTAGCGATGTCCGTCAGTCTGTCTGTCTGTATACATAGTTTACCAGTAGGCAGGTTGAGTTCGTAAATGGGCCATGTCGGTCCACGTTTTCGTATAGCCCCCATATAACATTACCTCCTGATATTCGGAATTTTCATGATTTGAGCGACATTATTTACCGGAATTATTTAAAATTTCTTAATGGGTACTACTGCCTATGACACACATTTTTGTATGCAGGTCCAAGTCTTCGTATAGTCTCCATATGACGGTATATCCCGATATTCCGTATTTTCATGATTTCTGCGACATTATTCACCGTAATTATAACAAACTTCGTATTTGAAGTTCGTAATAGGCACTACAGCCTATGACAAACATTTTCGTATGCAGGTCCACGTCTTCTTATAGTCCCCATATAACGGCTTTCATTTATGTGGTATTTTTCGGATTATTATACCCTACAACACTATGTGTTGGGGGTATTATAATTTTTTTTTTTTTTTTCTTTTGAAATTTTTCAATTTCCTTCGAAATAGTGGAGGGTATTTAAAGGTCGGCCGGCCGAACTTAGATGCTTTTTTACATGTTAATATTTACTCCAATGAACAATTTCAGATTGCAAATGCTATACGTTCAGCCAGTTCCAAATTCTGTTTCATTTTGTAGTTTTCGTATGTTTGTTGAAAGCATTTCCACAACCACCTCGTTATTCAAGCCAGCTCTATCCGTTCACTCACTGTTCCCACACTTAATGTAGTTTAAATTTACAAAAAAAAAGAAAGTCCGACTTTTAAAATTTTAGTTTCATTCCAATACATTATAATTAAATGTATAGTACATTTTAGTACACTTATAGTACGAATTTCCAAAAACCCAGGCTTATCACATCCCTGAACACCCAAAGATTTCAAGATTTTATCAGTCAGTCGCTTTCTCACCAAAATATTTTCAAAATACATGTTTCGAAATGAATACAATAAAATGGCTGTAACTCATAAATCAATACACATTCAGTGAGTTTTAATGGATATAAACCTTGGTATCGACTTATTTCTTCATATAAAGTTTGCAGATATAAAATCGGTTTACGCATTCCAGAGAACATCAATGACTAACGCAATGCAATTTATTTTTAAATATCTCTATAGAAAATTGTGGGCGTGTAAAACTTATCTTTCACCAAAAGCTTAATTGGATTACAGCGAACATTAAAAAATAATTAGCGAATCCGTGAAACCGTTTTCCGATTTTACATAAATCGAAAATAGAGGGCTTGGTCAATAAAACATAAGTTGGGGTATGACGAACATTTGCAAAAGTAATTATCCAAATCAATCCAGCCATTCTTATCTGATGCAATTACCAACAAACGACATTTGATTTTTATACCTTACACCAGATGGTGATAGGCAAAGGGAAACGATGATGATCTGCATAGAATCACATTCTGAGTCAATTTATGCATGTCCGTCCGTCCATGTATTTTTGTAAACAAAGTAAACAAAGTGAAATATTGCACAACTCATTTGTTTGACCCAAGGACGAACCCTATATAAATTGGAGATATTCGGTCAAAATTTAGATATAGTTCCCATATATAGTTCTTCGTCCGATTTGCCTTTTATTGTGCACTAAACTGTGATATCAGCCCAAACTGTATGGAATTTTGCACATACGACCAAATTAGGCCTAAATATAAGGATGCCAAATTTAATGGAAGTCGGTTCAGATGTAACCATAGCTCCCAAGTATTTTGTTCATCCGATTTATTGAATTTGCCCTGCACAGCCGTAATATGGACCTCGTAGTAACGATATTCGGGGAAGTATATGAAATACAGCTCAGAAATACCTTTGCTAAGTTTTATGGATATCGGTTCAGATTTGGATATAGCTCCCATATATATCTTTATCCGATTTCAAGTTAATTGTGCACCAAATGAGCCCGAATTGAAAAGGCACAAATGCCTCGGCAAATTTAGTAGAAATCGATCCAGAGGAGGATATTCCTCTCATATATTTGTTCCTTTGATATAATTTAATTCCCACAAATTCCTCATAAAAACTTTTATTTGTTATGTGAAGCTCTACTAAATATGCGAAGCGGTGTAGGGTATCATAAAGTTGGCCCGACCGATTTTAAGTCTTTCTTTACTGGTTATATTTAGGTATAGATAAAACTTACACTTTTACTACTTCCAACATACATTAGTATATTGTACTAAACATACCATAATTTCGACCACTATTTCCAACTGAATATGAGCTGTAATTTGACATTAAAGATCCTCGGAATGCAGAATTTCTCTCTACCAAACGGGCTCCATAGAGGTCCACCTTCAGCCAGCTTATTTGTAATATGAAGTTCCAGGATGTAAGAGCACATAAGTCTAAGTTACGGAGAACAGTCAGTCAGTGTGGGCTCATTATTTTCAATTTTTGTTCCAATTTTAGGATATCAAGAAAAAGCTGCGAACAATTTATTTTTGTATGAAATGAATTATTTTTTCTTAAAAAAATGAAAACGCCAAATTCCTAAACAACAGAAAAAAAGAAACCCCCACTCAGTTGCTCTCCATTCCCCCACACATGCCTAGCTCAAATAGTGTTTTCCTAATTTACATCGTATATCGAACGTATGTAAGTATGGTATGGTGGCAGGCATGTGAGTGCGTACAATAGCGAGAGTAAATGTAGCTGTATTATTTCCCGAGTGTGTATGTATGTGTATCGGTGTATTTGTGCCGGTTGTTTTTTCGTGGTTGCGCCCAATGAAATAACTGTATTTAAAGGGGCGTTACCAAACACCATCGTACGTACGTTTTGTTATTGTTGTGTTTGGTGTTTTGCTGCTGCTGCTGCTGCCGGCACTGCTCAGCTTAATGTGCTCTTACTTACCCGTATCCGATAAAAAATGAATGCTTACAAACATACGCTCATAATGGTTACACAGTTGAATGTTTTTGAGGAGAAAAAAGAAAGAAAGACAAAAAACGAAAAACACAAAAACAACACATTTTAATAATCTTTTCTACAACAACAACAATGCCAAGTAGTTGGTATGTAATTCAAAAGTTGAAAGTGTTTTCTTTTGTTTTTTTTTTAAATTATCATTGTCATCTTCTTATCTGTACCACGCGCTCTTTATTAATTTTACAACAGTAGTTTTCGAATGATCCAGTAAATAATTATGAGTATTTGTACTGCAAAGGATAGAGAAATAAACAGCTACCAATTTTGCAATATTTGGCCATGGCCATGGCCATTCCTTGTCGTTCTTTTGAATTGCATGAAAATGATCCGGAATACCATCGAAAAAGTCATCTTGACTGATTAGGTCCAATTTTCATCAACAAACCATGGGTGTCATTGGATCTTAGTTTTTCGAAAATGAGGTTAAATTAACAAATTTTATATTTATACTCGAATTTTGATGGTTAAGATTTGGACAACAGAAAAAAATCTTGATCTTGTTCTCTTTCGAAAAGGTGATCAAGATTGGTCTTCCTTTGGGGCCACATGAAAAAAAAGTCAACGCATACGTTGTGTCGATGAAATGATTAAAGCAGTCGAGACCATAGAGCAGCCAGCTCTGTGGCGGAGATATAAAGAGGAGTAGGTCTACATTGTTCCTTATTTTTACCCTCCACCATATTACGGAGGGTATAGTAAGTTTATAACTTTTCCAAATAAGAATTAAAGACCCTTTAAATTATATATATTTTCGATTAAAATGAGATTCTAAGTGGAAATCACTGTAGCCTCCGAACGGAAAAAAATAAGGGGACAAAAGTAGTCACATATTTATTTAGGTACATGGAATTATTGGTATCGAAACTGGGTGGTTTAACGCCACGTTTTGGCATATCCCCGCAGATTTAAAAGTTTTTACGTGTTTTAGTCACCGAATTTGCTGCAAATTGACAGTTTACGTTCCCAAAATGTAGTTCGGAGTTTAGTTTTGGATCCCATATAACTGTACCTCAAGGTATTCTGTATTTTAATGACTTATGACACACTTTTTTACCGGAATGTTTCTCTTCACCAATATTATTTTAAATTCAGAATTAGAGTCCGCAATGTTTACTACTTCCAGAAAATTACCTATACAGGTCCACGACTTTATATAGCACCTCCCTATATTCTGTATTTTGAGGATTTTAGCTACATTTTTCATTTATTTATTTATTCCTGGGTGCTTGGAGTTCGTATCAGGCAACAGCTTTTCTGGCTAATTATTGTCTGTAGAGGTCTACGTTTTTCGTGTATATATTTTGTTTTTTTTTTTTTGGAATATTCAGAATTTTCAGGAGCTTTACTTATTTTAAACTTGCTGGACCGGTCCGCGTTGCCGGCCCGTACTTTTAGTCTTTAATACACATTTTTAAAGTATATCATAGATCTGACTTATGTAAGCGGCACCATTTTTTTTATAAATAATGACTCCATAGTAATAGCAAATGGGCCATGTCGGTTCTCGCTTTCGTATAGCCCCCATATAACGGCACCTCCCAATATTCGGTATTTTGACGATTTCAGCAACATTATTCACCGGAATCGTTTCAAATTTCGTATTGGAAGATCCTTATGGTTACTACAACCTATGGCAAAAATGTTCGCATATGCAAGTCCACGTCTTCCCTATTTTCATGATTTTTGCGACATTACTCAACGGAATTGTTACGAATTTCGTATTTTGCTTTGAGCGTTTTGTTTTTCAAAATCTTGAACCCTATGTGGGGGAGGTACCAGAAGAAATGGTCCGATCTCTACCATCTTTGTAACAGATTTCATGTTGATAGAAATATTGAGATGTGCCATGTCAGAATGGAATCGGATGTTAATTTCGCGCTTTATGAGCTTCATGTATATTCAAAATGTTGACCTTAGTGGGAAAGGTACCAGAAAGAGTGGAACGATACACCCTATTTTCACACCAGACCTTGGGTTAAAAAACAAAATTAAAAAAATATTCAAAATGTTGATCCTTTGTGGGGGGAGGTACTTGATGAATTGGACAGAAAGAGTGGAACGATACACCCTATTTTCACACCAGACCTTGGGTTAAAAAACAAAATTAAAAAAAATATTCAAAATGTTGATCCTTTGTGGGGGGAGGTACTTGATGAATTGGACCGTTATTATTATTGTTATTATTATTATTATTATTATTATTATTATTATTATTATTATTATTATTATTATTATTATTATTATTATTATTATTATTATTATTATTATTATTATTATATTATTATTATTATTATTATTATTATTATTATTATTATTATTATTATTATTATTATTATTATTATTATTATTATTATTATTATTATTAGTATTATTATTATTATTATTATTATTATTATTATTATTATTATTATTATTATTATATTATTATTATTATTATTATTATATTATTATTATTATATATATGATTATTATTATTATTATTATTATTATTATTATATTATTATTATTATTATTATTATTATTATTATTATTATTATTATTATTATTATTATTATTATTATTATTATTATTATTATATTATTATTATTATTATTATTATTATTATTATTATTATTATTATTATTATTATTATTATTATTATTATTATTATTATTATTATTATTATTATTATTATTATTATTATTATTATTATTATTAGTATATTATTATTATTATTATTATTATTATTATTATTATTATTATTATTATTATTATTATTATTATTATTTTCGCACATGATCTAGCACTAATGCAAATATTAGGATTTGCAAAGTTGGATTATCCTTTTTCTTTCTGTGCAGAAAATATATTTATTTTTTGACAATTTCGACCTTTTGTGAGCGAGTTTCCATCTACGTTTGATAATAATATTACGATGTACCATATTTGGGCCAAATCGGATACTTCCTTCAAGAGTCGCTCTCCGCTCGTATTAATCGACCGTGGCATCAGAATATTATCGCGAAAATATTCTGGAGAGTGTATTAAAGCCTTTGAAACCCAAACATTTTGGCCGCAGACCTTGGACATTCCAACAGGACTCAAGACCATCGCACTCAGCAAGAATGGTTACAAAATGAGGTTCCTCGCTTCATTTCCAGCCTGCAATGGCCACCAAAATCTCCGGATACCAATCCTTTGGACTACTGTGTCTGGAGTATTTTGGAAAGCAAGGTTGGCACTAAAAAATACCAAAATGTCGATCACCTCAAGCAAGCGCTTCGCCGGGAATGGGCCAAAATACCGCAGAGCAATATTCGGGAGTGTATTAAAGCCTTTGAAACGCAAACATTTTGGCCGCAGACCTTGGACATTCCAACAGGACTCAACACCATCGCACTCAGCAAGAATGGTAACAAAATGAGGTTCCTCGCTTCATTTCCAGCCTGCAATGGCCACCAAAATCTACTGATACCAATCCGTTGGACTGTATGTGTCTGGATTATTTTGGAAAGCAAGGTTGGCACTAAAAAATACCAAAATGTCGATTACCTCAAGCAAGCGCTTCACCAGGAGTGGGCCAAAATACCGTAGAGCAACATTGGGGCAGCGTGTGACGGTTTCATTGGCCGTTTGAAGGCCATAATTCGTGCCAAAGGTGACCAATTCGAACAAATCCAAACTTTGATGCTATTTCCGACATTTTTTGCTTTCATCCAATAAATTTAAAAAAATGTAAAAATGTTGGCGTTTGACTTTGTTTTTTTGTCTTACCATATATTTCATATTTAATTAATAACCGATTTAATTTATAATGGCAAAACAATACAAATTTAATGCAGATATCGGAAAACTGACAAAATAAAATCAAAATGAGCCTACCGTAGAAATGACATGGTCATATACCAACAGTGTATTTTTTGCCAAATTTTTTTCCCTTCTAACATCAGCTCAGTCAATGGACTCTTGGTCTCATTGAAAAATTTGGAATCTATAATTTATTAATTTTTTTTCAATCTGGCGTCATTCCATTACCACATAATTGCTCATTACACTTCTCCCTCTCGCTCTCCCCCTCACTAGCCCTGCTTCAACAAAGATCTTCACAACATCTCCAACAAGAATCACTCGTCAAATCTTTATGATAGCTAAACAATCGTATCTCTCTTATGGGGTCACATTTTGCACAACGAAAACTGAGCGAAGCCATAAAATCCACAACAACGCGGAGAAGCATCACCAAAAGATAATGTATCTAATAGCCATGTGTGTAACATATAATGAAACGGAAGATACAATTATATTTTATGTGCTGCTTAATAAAATATCAATTCGCAGTTTGAGCAGCGACGATGAGGACTACTAGCAATCATGCATACACCCAAATAGCGGGGCCATCGCATAAATGACGAAATTTTTTTATCCAGATATATGGTGGAATTTATTGGGAGTGTGTATTTGTGTGTGTGTATGACTACAACACATTTGTAGGCTAGCTAGTCGGCTATCTTGTGGCTTCTGTGTCTGTCCAGTTTTTATCCATCCATCCATCTGCCACCAAGTACTAAAATCTTGTTTGTCCGTCCGTCCATCTGGCAGTCTGTCTGTCTGTCCATCCATCCATTTGTCTGTAGATGATGGGGCGTGATTCATTGTAGATCTTCTCACAATCTTTTTGGTGGTTTTCTTGTTTTTACATGGTTATTGTTGCGTTTTGCTGGTGTATGTGTGTACGTTTTTTTCTTTCCTTCTTTGGATTGTGAGATAGGGGTTCGTTGTTGTTGTTGTTGCTGGGTTTTTGCCATTTGTAATGAGTGTTCATGAACGTGTAGTTGTATGATTTTCTTTTCTCTCTTTGTTATGGCCCAAATAGGAAGGGAGAGTGCCGGAGATTTATTACCCTTTTATAGCCTTTTTATAAACCATATTGTTTAAGTGATTTAGCCATTCGTCCTTCTTCTCCTCCTCCTCCGCCTCGTCTCTCCCTCTCTCGTTATCTATAAGGGCCCACAATTAAACTTTTTTCACTTACACCACCGTTTGTAGTCTAGAAGTTTCAATTGAGTGAACAAAAAATTGTTACTATCCCGGTTATTACATTGTTGTTGGCAATTTCCATGATTGATTGTCATCAATTAATAGGGTCTGGTTTAGATTACAAGAGAGCTTTTAACAAGACAATATGAATTAATAAGATCATGGTAAAACTCATATTAAAAGAAAGCCAAATATTTTAAACACGGGCCTAGCTTGGACCATAACATTTGAGACAATTTTTAAAGCCTGCTTAATATATAAACGATTTATCAATACTAAAACAACAATTAACATACCACTACTTTCATTTTTATGCATGAGCTCATACACAAGTTGCATAGAGAGCTACTCCATGGAGCATATCCATTCTGTCATCCATACATGGATTGGTATCTCAATCGTTTATTCGAATTTTTAGCTGCTGCTGCAAAAAAAAACAGACATACTCTTGCTTAAACCTAACACCACCTGCACCACCATCATGACATTGTTGTGGGTGGCTGTAAACATTTATTGAACTGTCAAATGCTGTGAATGGCAACGGGTTTTTTGGTATTTGTGTTAAATGTCACCAGCAATTATGACCTGTTGTAAAAAAATAAAAGTGGATATGAAAGACTCACAAAGCTATTCATATATGAAATATAAGCACATAAACAAAATTATAATTATCTCCTCATCAAAAACGTGTATTTAATGACACTGACTTCTTTCCTACGTTGGTGTTCAAGAAAAAATGTTTAAGAACTTTTTAAAATTTAAATTAAAATTTAAATTAAAAGTATCCTGGACCGAAATCTAGGATTATTTTAAGAAACTTTGTTCTAAGGGCATCTGATCGATATTTTTACAAGAACATCCATTTTTAACAAGAGAATACATCGTGATTTTATGGAAAAGTCAAAAACGTGGATTCTTTAGGTTTATTTATAAGGGACTTCTGACCGAAAATTGTGAGTTTGAAAAACATCTTCCAAGGACCAAAATCTAGAATTAATTAATAACATGTCTTGAATGACCCAAAAATTGTGTAGTTGAATAAAATGCTTTCAAAGTATCCTGAATAAAACACTAGGATTTTTTAAGAAACAATTTTATCAAGGACTTCCTGTCCGATATTTTTAGATTATATTTACAAGAGTGCATCGTGGATTTGTTCACAAAATTTCCTATGACTTATTGGCTCATTCCCGGCGAAGCGCTTGCTTGAGGTGATCGACACTTTGGTATTTTTTAGTGCCAAACTTGCTTTCAAAAATACTCCAGACAGAATAGACCAACGAATTGGTATCCGGAGATTTTAGTGGTCATTGTGCGCTGGAAAATTCTCACGAAAAGGCTTTTGTACGCTTGTAAACAATATAATATATATAATATAATGAGCTGTCACTGGAATAATTTTAACAGCTGTCGGACGATTGGCTTAGAAAAGACAGCAGTCTGAAGTTGGTTGCAGTTTCATCTCATCCTTTATGTGTTATGGTCCTATCGATTCTTAAAATAATGTGGGATAGTCATTCACAAGTTTTATCAGGGAGATTGTCTAAAACCTCAAGTAATAGTTAGTCCTTAAAAAAATATGCCGTAGAAAATCCACGATTATTAGTCAATTGCTCCCTATAAAATATTCTTCAATAACCCCAAGATTATTGGTCAGTGGTTCCTCGTAATATGTCTCACGAAAAGCAATGTTTTTGTAAGGAAAAAAATTGGGGCTCTGACTGTCTTTAAAAATCCAGGATTATTTGTCAGTTTGTCCTTGAAAAAAAAAAAAAAAACAAAAAATCCTTAAAATACAGCATTATTCATAAATTTGTCCTTGAAAAATATTGCTAAGAAATCTTCAGTCATTCTTGAAAAAATATTCTGAAAAAAATCTTATTTATTGGTCAGTTTGTCCTTGAAACTATTTTTTTTTTTCTAAAAATCCACGATTGTTGGTCCTTAAAAAAATTAAATGTAAAAAAATATTTTTTTTGGACTCCTTAAAAAATATTCCTTTAATTTATGAAATATCCTCAATGAAAATATCCTCAATTATTGACTAGTTTGTCATTGATAACAATTCCTTAAAAATCCAAGATTCCACAGTCAGTTGGTCCTTGAAAAAACATTTTTAAAAAGTGTCAAAGTGTTTTTAATATGTCGAAAAAAGTATTTCTTGAAAAGTACATAGTAATTGGTTAATTGATCCTTGAAAAAATATTCCTTAAAATTCACGATTTTTATTCTGTAGATCCTTAAAAAATTATTCTCAAAAATCTTCTATTCTTAATGATATTTCTTGAAAAATATGCGATTATTAGTCCAATTGGTCCTTGAAAAATAATATCTAAGATTTTTAGTCAGTTGGTCCTTGAAAATCTGTACCCCATAAAATCCACGATTAATGATTAGTGGGTCCTGAAAAAATAATATTCCTTATAAATCCACGATTTCTAGTCAGTTTGTCCCTGAAAATATCCTCAATTAATAGCCACTTATTGTAGGTCCTTAAAAAAATATTTTTTAAAAGTGTCAAAGTGTTTTTAATCAGTCGGAAGGCTATTTCTTAAAAAGTACATAGTAATTGGTTAGTTTATCCTTGAAAAAATATTCCTTAAAAATTCACGATTTTTAGTCTGTAGATCCTTGAAAAATTATTCTCAAAAATCCTGGATTATTGATGAGGGTGACCTTAAGAAAATATTCCTCGAAAAATATACGATTATTGGTCCAATTGGTCTTTGAAAAATAACCTCTAAAATGCTTTCATATTCAGATAGTCCTCTATTCTATAAAATTTACGGATATTTGTTATTGGGTTCTTGAAAAATATTCCTTAAAAATCCCAAATTATTGGTCAGTTGGTCTATGGAAAATAATCCTTAAAAATCCTTAATTTTTGGTCACTTGGTCCTAGGCAAATATTTCTTAAAAGATCTTCTATTATCGATCTCTTGTTCTTTTGGAAAACAATACCCATGAAAATCTGCGAATGTAGGATAGTAGGTCCTTGAAAAATAATACATCAAAAAATCCTGGATTATTGGTTAGTTGGTCCTTAAAGAAATATTCCTTAAAAATCGACTATTATTAGCCAGTTTCTCCTTGAAAAACTGAATAATAAAAAATAATGCTTAAAAATCTTAATTATCGGTCAGCTAATTCTTAAAATGTAGTTTTCAAAAACACCATGATTATGGATTAATTGGTCCCTAATAATCCTCAATTATTGGTCAACTTATCCACAATTCAATTGGTAAGTTTTTCTTTGAAAAAATACTCGTTAAAAATCTCGATTTTTAGTTAGTTTGTCTTTGAAAAAATATTCGTTAAATCAGTTGGTCTTTGTAAAAATATTCTTTTAAAATCCACGATTATTGGTCATTTTGTCCTTGAAAAATATTCCTTAAAAGATCTTCTAATATTCGGCAGTGAGTCCTTGAAAAATATTTGCTTAAAAATCCCCAATAATTAATTATTCAAAATCAATCAAAAATCGAATTTACATTAATCCACGATTATATCAACTGATTACGATAAGCTCAACTTCCGTCAATAGGCATATACATCCACTTCCCATCCAAACGGAACTTCTTAATCAAAACGCCTCCTCTCACATCGATCTCCGAAAATCGATCTCCGGAGACTAGCACCCATTATCACATCTCTAATCAGAGATTCAAAGTCTAATCGACACAACACATCGCGGCTAGTCGCCGAGATTCTCCACGAATCTCCAAGATGAACCAGGTATTTAGAATGTAGATCCAACCGGCTTTCCCCTGAAATGGGATCTGCGCTTTAATCGTTGCACATTTCGTTGCTTGAGCAGTAGATTACATGGCTCTAAGCTTGGGACTAGGCCCAAGATGTGTACGCATGTTTCAAATAATCACCAAAACATTTACACACCAGGCCACTTCTTTGCTCTGGTCCGAAGCGGTAAAGCGTTACGCTTGATCACCAATTTACGGGGATAAATCCAAAAGTTAAGCCAACATTTGCTGGGATTGAGAAAGAGGCTTGATCTTAATCAGAACTGGGGATTTAGTTAAGGCCTGAGAAGAAGAGAGAAACTCGCATGCACACACACACAGACAAAAGAGTATGCGGGAGAGTATCTTCAAAATGTGCATGGAGAGAATTTTTAATCCTTTCACCACCGTGGCTGGTATGTGGTGGTCTCGGATTAAACCACAGGTCATAATCACCACAGTGGGGTGGTAAAAACACAGGGACACACACACACACAGACCCAAGTGGGAAGCAGGTAACAATTTGTAAATGTGTATTTTTGTACAAAAATCATTGATAAGCTTGTCATAAAATTTGTAAATGCTTAAGAGGAAAAGTCAAAGGATATATTTGCGGTAATCCGCAAGATTTATTCATGTCAAAATCAAACTCTGACACACACATACATACCAATGTCTTCGTACATATGATTGGCTGCTTCCTCTTACACACACAGGCACACAACCAGGTCAATAGAGATGTGTTTAGTTGTTGCACGGCAACTTATGGGAATGGCCAGCGATCAATATGTTTTCAAAGGATCAGCGAATGGTGGTGGTACATTCAATTGAAAATCTAAGCCTTTCGTTTTATCACCACACCACCCAATGCTGCACTGGCGTCCCAGAGCGAGCGAAAGAAGCCAATCGAACAATAGGCAAGAGTTGTATTGCCAAAGGAAGAATAAGAAAGGGTTTGCAACACAAATCAGCGTCGTCTTCGTCCTCGTCTTCGTTATGGAGATTTGTTAATTGGATTAATGCTTCAAGTCGCCTTCTAATCTCACGCTCTCTATCTGCTTCGCTGTATGTCAGCAAATTGTTTCGTTGGACTCTACAACATTTTTGACGTTTTGATCGTTTTAATCATGCTCTAATCTGGGAGTTTTCACCAATTGACTCACAAAAGTCATGTGGCCCATATCGTTGTTGTTATTGTTGCTGCCGGTAAAGAGTTAACTTCTGTCCGAAGTCAGGGTAATAAACTATTCTTTTCATTTCAAATGAATTTGACTTCTTCATTTTCATTTTTCCCCTAGATTTGTGCGTTGTTCGAAATGACCAATACTGTTGTGGTATTTTCCTGATGGAATCGATATCCTTGTTAGGGAATTAATTTTGAAGGCCTTCTTCAGGGTCAATGGATAACAAGACTAGATGAAATATTTTTTCTTCATTACACAGTGGAACATACTTCCATAATTATTCCCAAATTCGAAAAAGGTATCACCAATAAGACCACGCCTTTGGCCTTACTGTTGTAGTAATTTAAAAAAATATATATATTTAAAAAAAATGTTTAAAAAAAAATTTTAAAAAATATTGATCACCTTCAAAAAATTCCTTTAAAAATTTACGACTGTTTTGGTCAGGGAAACCTTGAAAAAACAAATTCCTAACCACATCCGCGTTTATTGATCACTTGGTTCTTGAAATATATATATTCCTTAACAAATTCACGGCCATTGTTAAAGTCATGTGGCCCATATCGTTGTTGTTATTGTTGCTGCCGGTAAAGAGTTAACTTCTGTCCGAAGTCAGGGTAATAAACTATTGTTTTCATTTCAAATGAATTTGACTTCTTCATTGTCATTTTTCCCCTAGATTTGTGTATGGTTTGATAGGATAAACTCTGTTGAGGTATTTTCCCGATGGAATCGACATCCTTGATTCCCTATCAAGGGAATCAAGGTCAATGGATAACAGGACTAGATGACATATTTTTTCTCCATTACACAGTGGAACAAACTTTCATAATTATTCCCAAATTTGAAAAAGGTATCACCAATAAGACCACGCCTTTGGCCTTACTGTTGTAGTAATTAAAAAAAAAAAAATAAAAAAAAAATATTTAAAAAGAAATTAAAAAAAAAAATATTGGTCACCTGGACCTTCAAAAAATTCCTTTAAAAAACTACGATTGTTTTGGTCAGGGGATCCTCGAAAAAAATTCCTAACCACATCCGCGTTTATTGATCAGTTGGTTCTTGAAAGATATATTCCTTAACAAATCCAGGGCTATTGTTAAGTTGGTCCTTAAAATTCACGCATTTTGTTCAGTTAGTATTTGAAATAATTTTCTTTAATAAATCCTTTGGTCGGTATATCTTGAAAAAAAAAATATTCTTTAAGGAATCCCATTATTTTTCTCAAAATAAACCCTTAGAAATCCATGATTTTTAGGCAAAGGGTCCTTGAAAAAACGTTCTTCAAAAAATGCTGTATTATTGGTCAGTTGCTCCTAAAAAGGACATTAGTTAAAAATCCACGATTATTGGTCAGTTTTTCCTTGAGAAAATATCCCCTAAAAAATCCACGGAATAAAAATATTCCATAAAAATCCAAATTGGTGTGTCCTAGAAAAAATTATTCCTTAAAAATTCTAAATTATTGGTCAGTTGGTCTTTGGAAAATAATCCTAAAATTCCTTAAATTTTGGTCACTTGGTCCTTAGAAAAATTTTCTCAAAAGATCTTCTATTATTGCTCTTTTGGTCCTTGGAAAACAATAACCTAAAAAATTTACGAATATAGGATGGTTCTTGAAAAATAATGCATCAAAAAAATTCAGTATTATTGGTTAGTTGGTCCTTGAAGAAATATTCCTTAAAAATCTACGATTATTAGCCAGTATCTCTTTGAAAGACTATACCCTAAAAATACACTATTATTGGTGAGTTGGTCCTTAAAAAATAATTAATTCTTTAAAAATCCACGATTGTTTGTCAGTTTTTCCTTGAGAAAATATCCCTTAAAAAATCCACGATTATTGATCAGTTGGTTCATAAAAATATTCCTTAAAAATCAAAGATTTTTGGTTAATTGATCCTGAAAAAACAATATTCTCAAAAAATAACAGATTATTCTTGAGTTGATCCTTAAGGATATATTCCTTAAAAAACCACAAGTATTGGTTAGTTTGTCCTTGAAAAGATATTCTTTAAAAAGTCAGCGATTCTTGAAACAATATTTTTTAAAAATCTCTAATTTTCGAACAGTTGGTTATTTGAAAAAAGCCTTTGAATAAAAATCCAAGGTTATTGGTCAGTAGGTCCTTATAAAAATATTGGTCAGTTAGTCCTTGAAAAGTTTCCTTAAGAAATTTTCTACGTTTTGTCCGTTAGTTTTTATAAAAATATCCTTTAAGAACCAATATTTTTGATTAAGTTATCCTTAAAAATATTCCTTACAAATCCAAGATTATTGGACAGCTGGTCCTTGAAAAACTTCCTTAAAAATCACGATTGGTCTTAAAAAAAGGATTCCTTAAAATCCACGATAATTGTCCACCTTAAGAGATCATTAACAAAACCACAATTATTGGACAAAGAAAGCCCTTAAAAAATTCACTATTTTTAGTCAGTTGGCCATTGAATAGGAGCTCTTCAAAAAAATCAGGATTATTTGTCAGTTAATCCTTAAAAAATATTTCACTAAAATCCAAAAATATTCATCAGGGTTCTCTCAAAGGTTTTTCTGAAAACCCACGATTGTTGGTCAGTTTCTTAACAAATCCACAGTTATTAGTCACTTGATATTTGATGAAATAGTCCTTCACAAATCCGAAATCGACAATTATTGATCAGTTGATCAATTGATATACTTAAAACAATATTTTTTAAAAAGTCGGTGATTAGTGAGCAAATGGTCTTTGATACAATATTTTTTTTAAAAATCCACGTTTTTCGTTCCGTTAGTCCTTGGAAAAATATTTTCAAAAATATGGGTCAGGTGGTCCAAAAAATTGTCCTTTAAAAATCCATGGTTATTGGTCAGTTGATCCTTGCAAAAGTATTCCTTAAATTCTACGACTATTGGTCAGTTGGTCCTTTAGCAGTTCTTTTACAAATGCACTATTATTGATCCGTTAGTCATTGAAGAAATCTCGCCTAAAAAATTCACGATTATTGGTCAGTTGCTCTTTGCTTCGTTAATCCTGATAAAAAATATCCATTAAAATTCCAATATTATTGGTTGGTAAACCCTTAAAAATATTCCTTACTCGATTCCCTCGATTATTGTTAGTTAGTCCTCGAATAGTATTCCATAAAATTACACTATTTTTTAATCAGTTGGTCCTTGGAAAATATTACACACAAGGACTATAATTCATCAGTTGATTCTTGTAAAATTATTCCTTAAAAAATCGGTTGGTCCTTGAAAAATATAACACATAAGGACTATAATTCATCAGTTGATCCTTGTAAAATTATTCCTTAATAAATTTACAATTCTTTATCATTTTGTCCTTTGAAACATATTCCATACAAAAATCACCATTTGTCAGTTGATCTTTCAAAAACTCACAATTTTTTGTAAATTTTCTTAAAAAAAAAAAAACAAAAATTATTTGTCAACGGGTCATTAAATAAATATTTCTTAATAAATCCATGATTTTGGTCCATGGTCATGATCATGGTTCTTCAAAAATATTCTTTAAAAATTTCACAATTATAAATAAAAAAGTCCTCTAAAAGATCAATTATTATTGGGCAAACGCTCTTGAAAAAATATTTTTCAGCAATCCCTTATTACGAAAATATATTCCTTTAAAATCCACAATTATTGGTTTGTTGTTCCTTGTAGATTTAATGCTTCAAAAATCCATCATTATTTTGTCAGTTGGTCCTTGATAATTTTTCCTTAATGTCAAACAATGTTGATCCTGAATCCTGGAAAATGTTCTTTAAAAACTCCACGCTTGAAAAAGATTTGTCAAAAATCCATTATTATTGGTCCGTTAGTTCTGTAAAAATATCCTTTAAAAATTAGCCAAAAAAAATTGAAATCTTCACATTAAAATTCAAGATAATCGGTCAGTTGAACTTTAAAAATAGATTCCCTAGATTCTTTACATTTTAGATAAATAGTGTTTTCGGAAATATTACTGATAATAATATGAGACATTTTTCGTCGGAAATTTAAACCCTCAAACGAGTAACCAAGGGAGTTTTTTGGTTATTTTTATCAAAATATGGCTTAAAACTCCTTTTAACAAGTCAGAATATTCCACAAATTGCTTTGTCATAAAGTTTTACTATAGGTTCCAGAAGACCTCAAAGGTGTAAATTCTATCTAATCTCCAATGTAGGGAAGGTACCCAGGAAGTGGTATGATCTCTACCATCTTTATAACAGATCTTGTGTTGATGGAAATCTGAATGGAACCGGATGTTAATTTCGCGTTTTATGAGCTTCATGGATATTCAAAATGTTGTCCCTTTGTGGGGGAGGTGCCAGAAGAATTGTTCCGTTCTACCACCTTTATAACAGATCTTGTGTTGATAGATATACTGGGATGTGCCAAGTCTGAACGGAATCGAATGTTAATTTCGTGTTTTATGAGCTTCAAATGTTTGTGGGAGAGATACTAAAAGGAGTGGACCGATATATTCCATCTTCCCACAAGACCTTCGGTTAATAAAAATATTGCGATGTGTGTAATTTGAAGTCAATCGGACACTTACATCACATTTTATAAGAGTTATAATTATTCAAAATTTTGACACTTTGTGGGGAGGTACCTTATGGAGTGGACCTGATCTACAACTAATGCAAATATTGGGATTTGCAAATTTGGAGCAAAATCGGATTAACCTTTCTCTTTCTGTGTAGTAAATAATTATCTTTGAAAATGTTGACATTTTGTGGGGGAGGTACCAGAAGGAGTGGACCGATATTGCCCATCTCCGAACTCTATCTAAGTTTGATAATAATATTACGATGTACCAAGTTTGGATCAAATCGGATATTCCCTTCGAGAGTTATCGTGACAGACAGACAGACGGACATCGATAAATGTACTTCAAACGTCCTGAAACGGATTTGGTCCAGAGACCTAGGGTCTATAACCAGTATTTCGATAGGACACGTTTTGGTCGTATACCCTCTAGCCATATGGCTGAGGATATAAAAAACTCCACGATTTTTGGAAGTTAATCCTTAAAAAATCTATTTCAAAATATCCTTTGAGAAACCCAACATTAAAGGTCAGACGTTATTTGAAAGGTATACCTAAAAATCCCAGATAATTGTTGAGTTGATCCATAACAAAATATGCCTTGGAATAATATTCTTTTAAAATCCAAAAGTATTGGTCAAAGGGTCCTTGAAATTGTCCTTTAAAGAATACACGGTTTTTCCTTAAAAGTCCGCGTTTAATTGTAAATTGGCTTTGGGAATTTGAATTGCAAAAGTATTAGAAAAAGATTTCGATCTTTATAAAATTTAACATTCTACGTATAATACTAAATTCTTCCCATTACGGCAAATAACCCAAAAGAATAGAAACCAAAGGAAAAAAACAGTAGCGCCACCATATGTCACATATTTTTTTTTATTCTTCCAAAACAACAAACAATTAAAATCAATTAATGCCAATATAACTCCTTTCCTTTATTATCCCGAAAGCGGCATTGGATTAATTCCCATGTACCACACACACACACTCGCACATCTTATGAGGTCACCCACAAGGAATTCCAAAGAATCAGGTCTATGATTCGAAGCCTAGAAATATCTAAAATATTACGAAGGAGGAATGTCGTCATCACAGTCTGTGATCGTATTGTAAGGTTGTTCATCAGCGCCATCATTAGGCGAAATGAGAACAAGGGGGGCGTTTAATAAATTCCAATAATAACAATCAATTGTTGAAAAGAAATCGAAAGAGATCACAAGAAAAAAAAACTAGTTATTTATGACCAAAATCATATAGACGCTGAGAAGACCAACAACATTGTAGGTCGATTTCGTTTTATTTGAGATTACATCAGCATTAAAAGAGGTTTACTATCCAATTGTTATCAACCATAGCATGCATTCTCTAAAACAACAAATTGCCCATACTGCTTGCTGGTGTCACACGCAGTCACTCACTCACCCACCGCTCGATCAATTTGTTCTGATGCCTTGGATTTTTTGCGGCTTCCATAAGTGAGTATCAAAATTTCACAAATTACTTGGAATTCCATTTCAAATTTCGTTCTGTGACAATTTTGTTTCTTTTTTTTTTTTTTTTTGAGAAATGCCGCCTTTCCCCTATTTCTCGGTGGGACTCCAATGCATATTATGTCACTTGTGCCGCACTTGTGTCTCGCTGCGCATGTGCACAGCCTTCGAAAACACAAAGGAGTAGGTGGAAGAGAGAGAGAGAGAGAGAGAGAGAGAGAGCAAAGTTATCTCAGCCTAAGAACAAAAGGACAAACCTTTTCTCAGCCCATCAACAAACAATAGAGCTAAAACAATAGAAATGACATAATTTCAAACCCATGTCATTTTTTGTTGTTGTTGCTCTCGAATTGCAACAACACACATTGTACGGCAATAAAAAAAAGAGAAACAAAAACAAGCAAATGTCCTCCTTTTGTCGAGCGTACGTAACAAATGCCGCAACATTTTGCCAGAAAAACAACAACTGGACAACAAACTGCATTGCAACAGGTTCATGCCATTCGTTTGGACACTTGTTTTATAGGTTCTGAGTAGTCTACAAATGCAATTGTCGTAAATCTATCTTCTTTTCAAGTCAGATTTACAGCTGGTCATGCTTGACACCGAAGGAAATTGTATTATTACCGAAAGTAATAAGAAATTAGTATTCAATTGGAATTGGATGGAAATTATTGGTTCGTCCTGGGAGTCTAATGCTTTGTTTTAAGAAAAAAAAAAACTAGTAAGGAAAGGTCAAAAGTCGGGCGGGGCTGGCTATAAGATATGACATGTATCTAGCAGTGCTCCCGTAACAAAAAAAAACTATATTGGGAATTTATGTGAAGTAGATCATACCAACTACGAACCGACAAAAATTGGTGTATAGTGCACGATATGACTTCGATAAGAATTATATTAAAAACAAGTTAAACAAGTAAACTAAGGCTATAGTCGTGCGGGGCCAACCATGTGATACCCTACAACACTACAATATGTTAGAAGCCCCCTCATATCCAAATTCATATTGGAAGAATTCGCTTTTGAAGTTATGTCACGGAGGACTGCCCAGATATTACCCTTAGCATTTTGACCAGGGACATTTTCCCAATATTTATGCACTCCGTCGTGCTGTTAGTTTTTGTGGTCCATTTTGTGACTAAATATAATCCAATGGTCACCCAAAAAGCCAAAATTCTTCCCTGTGCTTAACTATCTTCTCAGGCGTGTCGATTGGCTTCAATTGTGTGATCAGGAAATTTTTTCTGTTTTTTGTTCATTTGAACCCCTAAATATTTTGCGATCATCTCCAAAAGCAAAAGGCCCCTCTGTGTCTCCAAAATTAGACTCATCTATATGATTTGCTTGTCTACGATATTTGGCTATATTCGTCGAAATCAGCATTAAAAGCCAGAAGTTCGCCTATTGTGTATTTCGAATATCGGCTGTAAATAATGTTGGTATTTTTTCACACAAAAGTAGTGGTCCATTCTACCCGCTGTCTTAAATTCTAACTTCATGCGAGATTTCGTGTCCTTTGGTTTCTATTTGTGACCTTCATAACGGCTGCAAAATCAGGAACATTTTTAGTTGTTGGTCCATTTCAATCCCTAATATATTGCGGACATCTTTGAAAACAATAGGCCTAGCCCTCCTGAGACCAGCCCTACCCTTTGAAAATTTTCGTGAGGATCGAATATTTGCAATCCTTATATAATATCCCCAAACTGTGTTGTAACTTGAAAAGATATTAAAAAATATTATACGTCAAATTAAAAAAATCGCATGCGATAAAAAATATGAAAAAATTGACAAAATTTGTCAAAATCGGTCCAGCCATTCTTGAGATATAAGCATTCTAACTAGCATCCCCTTCGTTTGTATATACACATTGTATATATTTCGCTATATATATTTACTATCGCCATCTACGTAACGGTCAGAATTGACCTGTTCGTCTATTTGCGATTTCGCCGGGATTAAAAATATTCGCGGTTTAATAGAAAATTTGACTTTTATTTATCACAAATGCTATGGTCTATTTCACTAAATATTACGCGATTATCATCAAAATTGGAAGGCTTCTGCCCAGCCCAAAGCTCTAGCCCCATGCTAGATTGGCCCATAATTGCGACCTGTAGAGCAACTGCAAAATCATTAATGTTTTCAGGTTTTGATCCATTTCAACCCCTAAATATTATGCGATCATCTTCAAAAGAAATAGGGTTCTATTCTGACCCTTGCCCCACCTCCATTCTAAATTTCGTGAAGATCGGGCCATAATTGCGACCTGTAGAGTTATTACAAATTAACATGGACAGACGGACGGACGGACGGACGGACACACATAGCTAGATCGACTCAGTTCGGCGAGATAGGAAGATCCATATATACTTCCTATGTGCGGTGGAATATGAAAAAATCAATTAGATTTGGGCTGATATTACATACGGGGTGAGCAGTAACCGTAAAATCGGATGAAGATGTATATCGGAGTTATATAAAATCTGAACCGATCTCGATAAAATTTGGCAGAGATATTTTCGAGTAGTATCTGATGTCTGGTATCAAATATCATTGTTGTGGCGTGCATATTCCGCATGTGAGGGACTAAAAACCCCAAATGGGATGAAACATATATGTGGGAGCTATACCTATATTTGAACCGATTTTCACCAAATTTGAAGTACTTGTTTCCAGACATAATTCGGTCGGATGTGCCAAAATTCAGGTAATTTGGACAGATATTGGCCATTTGGCGCACAATTAACCCGAAATCGGTTGAAGATACAGGGTGAGATAAAAAAAACTGCAACAAAGTCAAACGCCATAATTTTTAATTTTTTTCTAAATTTATTGAATGAAAGCAGAAATTGTCGGAAACAGCATCAAATTTTAGAATATGTTTAGATTTGTTCGAATTGGTCACCTTTGGTACAAATTATGGCCTTCAAACCGTCACACGCTGTCCGAATATTGCTCTGCGGTTATTTGGCCTATTCCCGTCGGAACACTTGGTTGAGGTGATCGACACTTTGGTATTTTTTAGTGTCAACCTTGCTTTCCCAAATACTCCAGACACAATAGTCCAACGGATTGGTATCTGGAGATTTTGGTGGCCATTGTGCGCTGGAACCTCATTTTGTAACCATTATTGCCTGGCGCGTGCTAAGTCCTATTGGAATGTCCAAGGCCTGCGCCCAAAACCGAAGGTGCCCATTTTAAGCTGACCTCTTTGACAAGTAAACACGATCATTTTGTTTGTTTACAAACTGCTGGACAATGAATGTTTTCTCATCGGGAAAACCAAATTCGGCAGTTCACCACTTTCGGCCAAGCGAAGCAACTCTTCAGCTCTTTTGAGTCCATTTCCTTTCAGTTGCGGTGTAAGTTCTTGCATTTTTTTTGGAATTTCAATGGCATTTCCCCGAGCTCATTTTTTCAATATTTGCCAAATGAAATATTGCGATATGTTCAGCTCACGAGCCATTTTTCGGCCACTGCGACGTGGGTGAGGTACCAGAAATGGTTGGCAGATATATGTATATCATCTTCACAGCAGATCTTGCTTTTGCAAAAATATTAAAATGCTTGCAATTTTGAAAGAGAGTTGGATCCTTAGTTCGCTTTCTTTGAGCGTTTAATATTTCAAGATCTTAAAACCTATGTGGGGGAGGTGCCAGAAGAAATGGTCCAATCTCAACCATCTTTGTAGCAGATCTTGTGTTGATGGAAATATTGAGATGTACCAAGTCTGAATGGAATCGGATGTTAATTTCGCGTTTTATGAGTTTCATGGTTACTCAAAATATTGACACTGGGGTCGAGGTACCACAAGGAGTTGACCGATATATTTTCACGCAGACCTTGGTTTAATAAAAAATAATGTTGTGTGTGTAATTTAAAGGAAACCGGATGCTTATTTCGGATTTTATGATCCTTTTGGTTATTCAAAACGTTGACCCTTTGTGGGGAAGGTACCAGAAGAAATGGTCCGATCCCTACGATCTTTATGACAGATCCTGTGTTTATGGGGATTTTAAATGTACCAAGTCTGAATGGAATCGGATGTTAATTTGTGTGTGTAATTTGAAGACAACGGGAAGCCTATTTCGGATTTTATGATCCTTTTTGTTATTCAAAACGTTGACTCTTTGTGGAGGAGGTACCTGGAGAAATGGTCCGATCTCTACCATCTTTATAGCAGATCTTGTGTCGATGAAAATATCGAGATGTACCAAGTCTGAATGGAATCGGATGTTAATTTCGCGTTTTATGCGCTTCATTGATATTCAAAATTTTGTCTCTTTTTGGGGGAGGTACCGATGGAGTGAACTAATAAATCGCATTTTTACACCAGACCTTGGGTTAATAAAAATATTGTTATTATTATTGTGTTAATATTTTTTAAGAGTTATAATTATTCAAAATGTTGACCCTTTGTGGGGCAGGTACTTGATGGAGTGGACCGATATTATCCTGACCTAGCACTGAGGCGAATACTAGGATTTATAAATTTGGAGCAGCATTGGTTTATCCTTTCTCTTTCTGCGCAGTATTTTTTTTTTTTTTTTTTGACAGTTTCGACCTTTTGTTGGGGAGGGTACCAGAAGGATTGGGCCGATATTGCCCGAACTCGATGTAAATTGTAATTGATGGAATTGGGTATAATTTGACATTGGCAAAATACTAAATTAAGAGAAATTAGGACATCTAAAATTAAACTAACAAACCTTTGCCAAAGAACCGCACCATCTCTCAAAGAGATTCCAAGTAACAAAAATCAAAGGATATTGCCGAAGGATATCTAACACAAATTTCAAAAGTGAAACATTTCTACAAATTAATGTCCTAGTAACTAAAATTCATATGGAACATCTAGCCAATGAATCAACCAGGATCTTGTTGAGTTTAGATTAATTGCTGCCTCTCTCTATTTCTCATATGAAATACGAACCGCCCGGCTTCGGTACAATTACTCTCAGTAACTGTAACCTGTTATTGAGGGCATAACCAAATATTTTCCAAGAATTTTGTCAACAATTGGTGCATCTTTGCATTGCATGGATCTACAATTTCCAAAGGACCAACACATGGACATACACACACACACCATTAGACAATACCGTTGTCAACCAGCCGGTAGTAGTTTTGGTTGGTCTGATGACAGTGAAGATGATGATGATGCTGCTGCTGTCACTACTCCTATTTCTGGGGGTATGTTTGTGCGTGTGTGTGTTTGCTACACTTGTATCGGACATTGTATAACCTACATCGATATCTCTATGTTCGATGGGGTGTTGAAACCTACTCAGAGTTACCCTTCATGCCCATCCCCGCTGAATCGGCTTTGGTTTTATGTTTTACACTTGTACACTGCTTCTTGGCCCTCTATTGTACTGCTTTATCTCTTTCTGTGGATTATTGTTCCTTTCTTGTTTTTGCATAAAATTGTCCATTGGCCTCTCGCTCAGTTGGAGGTTGGGAAAATGCCAAGGCACCACGAAATCTTCAATTTGTTTTGTTAAGTAAACAACATTGATAGCCTCGGCCTATTTGGCCTGCTGGGGTAGTGCACGAAGAAACAGTGCAAAAAGGTGTCAATGTTATCAGATCGCTTTAAATTGCTTATCTTTTTTGTTAATAGAAAAATTCGCACAGTTCACACCTTCTTTGTTCCGGTTTCATCATTATCATCATCTCTGTCGCATTTCTTTCTTTGAGCAGATTACTTTTTTTCTTTCATTAATGGCGTGAAATTGTAATTCCGGTTCTCATTGCTTACGCATTAATTGCATGGGAACTATTTTTGAGGTAGAATATGAAATATTTGTGTAGGTATTTAGAAGCTCTCCATTCTAGTTATATAAGAGCTGTAACAAAACGGAAACGTACAGAAATGGATTTTTTTAGGAAATTAAGTGGGAAATATGATTAAAACGTAAAAATATCTTAAAATCAGGATTTGGCCAAAAAGTGGACCGACTTGACCCATATTTTTAACTCATATGGCTAAAGAGGGTATATATCATTTTATTATACCCTCAGCCACTTGGCTACAGGGGGTATATATCATTTAATACGGACAAAACGTGTCTCATCGAAATAACGGTTTATACCTTTGGTCTCTTTGGACCAAATCCGTTTCAGGACATTTGGAGTCGATCTAGCGATGTCCGTCCGACCGTCTGTTTGTCTAGATGGTGCACACGATAACTCTCGAAGGAATTATCCGATTTGCATCTAACTTGGTAGTTCGTAATATTGTTATAAATCTTAGATCGAGTTTGGAGATGGCCAATATCGGTACACAGAAAGAGAAAGGATAATCCGATTTTGCCCCAACGTTGTGAATCCTAATACTTGCATTAGTGCTAGGTCAGGTGAGAAAATGGACAATATCGGTCCACTCTTTCTGGTATCTCCCCCACAAAGGATCAAAATTTTGAATAATTATAACTCTTTAAAAATGTGATGTAATAGTCCGATTATCTTCAAATTACACACATCACAATAATATTATTAACCCAAGGTCTGGCGCCAGGATAGAATACATTGGTCCACTCCTTCTGGTACCTCCCCCACAAAAGGTCGAAATTTTCAAAAAAAAAATGTATATTTTCTGCACAGAAAGAAATGCAATAATCCGATTTTGTTCTAACTTTGCAAATTCTAATATCTGCGTCAGTTCTATGTCAGATGCAAAAATGGATAATATCGGTCCACTCCATCAAATACCTTCCCCACAAAGGGTAAAAATTTTGAATAATTATAACTCTTTAATAACTCTTTAAAAATGTGATGTAATAGTCCGATTATCTTCAAATTACACACATCACAATATTTTTATCTACCCAATAAGTGGTGTAAAGATGGAATATATCGGTCCACTCCTTCCAGCACCTCCCCCACAAAGGGTCAAAATTTTGAATATTCATGAGGCTCATAAAACGCGAAATTAACATACGATTCCGTTAAGACTTGGCGCACCTCAATAATTTCATCAACACAAGATCTGTTATAAAGATGACAGAGACCGGACCACTCCTTCTGGTGCCTCCCCCACAAAAGGACAAAGTTTTGAATTGCCAAAACGATTATAAAATCCGAATTTAGCATACAGTTCTCTTCAAATTACACACATCACAATATTTTTAGTAACTTAATGTCCTCTATGAAGATGTTACATATCGCTGCACTCTTTCTGGTACCTCAAAGCTCAAAGCGCGAAATTAACAACCGAATTCCATTCAGGTTTGGTACATCGCAATATTTCCATCAACACAAGATCTGTTATAAATATGATACAGTTCGCACCATTATTTCTGTTACCTTTCCCACATAGGGTTCAAGATTTTTTTTTAAATATTTACAAATTTTTAAATCTTTATTTCCGATATTACGAAATTTTTTAAAATATTAAGACCCATTTGTTTATATTCAAGTCTATATATGGACATTAAAAAAAGTTCGGCTTAAGAATCCGAAAATCCGTCGTTTCAGATCCTTTGACGAATAAAAATTGCTTAAAAGAGTATACCAAATATCAAATTTAATACAATTTTGTACTTTTACTACTTTTTAGTGCATATTTCCACATGAACCTCCATATTAAAATCCGACTGCACAAAGTGATCTTCCTACTTGATTTTAGATTTCCAGACCCATGCCTTCCCCAAATACTAAATTTAGTATCATTTAGTATTTTTAGTATATATGTCCAAAACTACCTTAAAATCCCAACCCAACACACTGACAGTGGCCCCAATATCAACATTTCGAAATTCTAGCTCCATCAGTTCAACACTTTGAACAATTCTCAACGCTACACATCAACATTATCCCACATGCAAAACTCCAAGATTCTAGCTTCAGCCGTTTCATCAGTTGGTAAACTAAAACACAATCGCAAATTGCTTCGATCCAGTCTTTGTTCAAAGACCTATGTCTTTGCTTTGTTACATGGTTTTAGAACACCTTAGTAACCACTGCAACCACAGACACGAACCTCATGAGAACTTCATTTGATGTAAGGAATCTGTAAACAAAAATTTAACGAAACAAAATAGTTTCTAAAAATTACTTTACTGAACACCCTGTAGTCACAGGGTGTAAATTACAGAGGGTGACTTGAATAACCTGATAAAGTTAATAGCATAGACATAAATCATGCGGATAAACTAGAAACATAGCAAACACATAAAAAATGGAAAATTGTTGTCATGTTGCGGTAGATGGCGATGGTAGCATGAAACTATGCTATGTCGCCATATCAGCAGATGTCGCTCATAGAAAGTTGAGTGAAAATTATTATGTAACTCATAGCTACAATGAGGATTTGAGAGAATCTACTCAAATCTAAAATGTTTAAAATATTAAAAGAGATACTTTTTAAGAATTGGAAATATTGCATTGTAACAGAAAAACTCTCGCCGACCATAAGAATTATTTAAATATACAATTGTAATTATTGAAAACCCAATATATTTCTTCAAAAGTCCTGTGAATCGTTTGTGGACACGACACACTTGACCATGAAAAAGATGATTGGTGCGCCATCTGTTAGAAATCGATATTATTAATCTATATATTCCATAGACAAATTAAGATATAGACAACGAAAAGTTAGTTTGGTCTTTTTTTCCAGGTGGCTCTCATCATGTTTTGCATAGTCAACATGCTCATTTACGCGTTCAAGCCACTCGACTTCGAAAACACATTTCATCGTTTTTCAAGAATTTCACTTGATTATTCCGGAATTTTTTGATGTCTTCTCGTAATTTTCACATTTATTTTATTATGGAACAATTTCCAACTGACAAATATCCTACAGTTTTTGTTATTTTTAACGTTTTAGAATTGAGTGACTTCAATATTCCCACTCAAACCCCTGAAACGATATAGACGACATCTGCTGATTCGATTTTTTTCGAAGATAAACGGTGAGAGCATTTCGTTGTCTATATTTTCATTTGTCTATGTATATTCATTACTCCATGGCAGTGTTGCCACCGTAAAAAAATCATATTACACATGGAGGATAAAAACCATGGTAGAAGAATACAGGTAGACGCGTCGACACAGCTGCTGGGACAATGAACTGTCAAACCAATTTTGGAATTGAAAATGTTAAATGAAAAATTATTTAAATTTGTAAAAATTTTCAGTCTCCGACTGACATAATTTAAGAAAACATATAAAAATCTACTTATATTTGAAAAAACATTTAAGCGTTGATGCTTCTACCTGAATTCTTTTGCCATGATAAAGACATAAAATATTAGAGAAAAATAAAATATGTGTCAACTTTTTATTTCTCTAACAAAAATCACCACAAAATGATTAGTATGTTTACATAAGAGCCTTTTGCCGGGTTACATAAAAATGTATACACTCATTTAAACTAAAATATAATTCCAATATTCAGGGTGAGATAAAAAACAACAGCAACAAAGTCAAACGCCATAATTTTTACATTTTTTTTTAAATTTTATTGAATGAAAGCCAACAAGTTAAAAAGCAGTAATTTGGAACGAAATTGGAAATTTTCAAAAAATAAAATCCGTTAAAAATTCTTTAAAAACCAATACCAAATATAGCCGTTAAACAATTCCGGTAGATAATGTCGCTAAAATCATCAAAATACCGAATATCGGGAGTTACCGTTATATGGGGGCTATATTCGTTCGAAAGATAGAGTGATTACAACAGACAGACCGACAGACAGCCAAACGGACATAGCTAAATCGACTTAGAATTTTACGCTGATCAAGAATATATATACTTTGTTGGGTGTGACATGAGTATTTCGAGGTATCGACACTTTGGTGTTTTTAAGTGCCAACCGGATTGGCATCCGGAGATTTTGGTGGCCATTGTGCGCTGGAAATATAGCAAGGAACCTTATTTTGTAACCATTCTTGGGTGGGGCGTCCAGAATATTTTCGCGATAATATCCGGAGATTTTGGTGACCATTGTGCGCTTTAACACTTTAGGCCAAGCGAAGTAACTCTTTAGCTCTTTTCATTCTATTTTCTTTCTGTTGTTTTCTTTCTGTAAGTTCTTGGCTTTACCCCGTGCTCATTTTTCAATATTTGCCGAATTGAATATTGCTATATGTTCAGCTCACGAGCGTTTTTTCGGCCACTGTGACACGGGTTTCGATCAAGTTGCTTCTTTAATTTTTGAACCATTGATGTTGCTGATGTTGCTGTGTTCTTTCGTCCACTTCCTTGACTTCGGGCTACGCTACCACCATGGCATAATTACAGAAGGTAGAACAAAGCTCCCCCTAAATACATTTTTTTCTTTTTGTGCCCTTATTCTGTCCCAATATAAGAAATTTGTTAACAAACAAAGCCAACTTTTGCATATTTAAAAGTCTATTTGACACTATAAGACTCCAGCACGTAGTTGCATTTTTCTAGTTTCTTTGAAGTTGAGCAATCTTTCATATTGAGCCATGGCTACCACTACCACGGTAACAAGCGATGGTAAGAGACACAACAGATTTAATCACATTTAAATGATGGAGTGCTCTAACGATAGCCACTTGTGGTTTTCAGGCCACATATAAGAAAATCACACTATCACGCTTGAATTCCACCACGAATAACCTTTTTTCTTGAAAATTTACTCCAAAATGCTTTCGACCGCTTATAAACAATATAATGAGCTGTCACTGGAATACTTTTAACAGCTGTCAGACGAGTGGCTCAGAAATGACAGCAGTCTGAAGTTTGTTGCAGTTTTTTCATCTCACCCTGTATATCTATGTTTAATTGTTTAAATACTTTCGAAACTTATAAATCAGAATTGATAATTATGTGTTTAGGTTTTTTGCTTTTAATTTAACACATCTCCATTCTATGTCAAAATCTCCCTTAATACTGATTGTCTTTGGAATAAATCAAATTTTATTGCGAGTCTCTGAATAAAACAATTCGTATTCTTAATACTTATCATAATTTTGATAAAATATATGACCTTATCTGAATTTTCTGCATTTTTTATTTCACTGGGTCTTGTCAAATTCGAAGTAGATTTGATAGTACTATAGTTTTTTAGATCAATACCTCAAATAAGTTTCGAGTTCTTAGGACAAACTTTGGCCTTTAACATATGCAAAGAGCCCCCGATATTTTGAGATGTTTTTCGATTTTTTAGTCATATTTTCCTTTAATTTCACCAAATTTTGGTAAACAAAAAATTCATATGTGTGTCCCCGCTTTGGCACGGAAATGTATAAAGATGTCCCCTGAGTATTGTTATTGCGAAGGCGTTGGCGATATTTTCCAATCTTGTTGGTCATGTCGGTCCACATTTGGTATATACCCTATAAAAGGGTAAACCACAATTTTTATTTTGGCATTTTTAGTCATATTTTTCCCTTAATTTCACCAAATTTTGGTAAGCAACAAATTCATATGTGGGTTCCCGCTTTGGTACGGATATGTATAAAAATATCCCCTGATTCTAGTTATTGCAAGGGTGTTGGTCATATTTTCCAATAAGTTGATCGAAAAATCTGGTTTAAAAAATCGGTCATGTCGGTCCACATTTTGGTATAGTCCCTATAAAAGGATAAACCCCTATTTTTATTTATTTATTTATTTTTTTTTTTTTGTCATTTTTTCCCTTAATTTCACCAAATTTTTGTAAGCAAAAAATGATATGTGTGTACCCGCTTTTGTACGGAAATAAAAATGTCCCCTGATTCTATTTATCGCAGGATATTTTCCAATCAAGTTGGTCGAAAAATCTGGTTTAAAAAATCGTTCATGTCGGTCTGCTTTTTGGTATAGTCGCCATAAATGGGTAAATCCATGGTACAATAAAAAGGTAAGGTAGAGCTACCAGCTGATTTCAACATTTTCCTCTTTTTTAAAAACAGTTAAACCGCGCGAAAAATAAATGAAATGCCTGGTTTTCCTTCAAAAATATTATCTAAATAGTTCGATCTTTCAATTACATGGCAAAATTCGCGAATAGCTTCAATACGCGTCCCGCAATGCAAGTTTCTTCCAATCATTGACTTTTAAAATATTTTCTTTTAATTTTTCAAAACAATAAATACATACACAAAAATTGAAATCAGCTGGTAGCTCTATCTTACCTTTTTATTGTACCATGGTTTTACGAAGCTGTTCTACCTCCTTATTGTACCATGGGTAAACCCCAATTTTTATTTTTTTTAATTTTTAGTCATATTTTTCACTTAATTTCATCAAATTTTGGTAAACAAAAAATTCATATGTGGGTTCCTCCTTTGGTACGAAAATGCATAAAAATGTCCCCTGATTATAGTTATTGTAATGGTGTTGGTCATATTTTCCAATCAAGTAGGTCGAAAAATCTGGTTTAACAAATCGGTCATGTCGCTCCGCTTTTTGATATTTGCATGGTAGCAGAAGAAATCACCTGATAGTCTTGTAATGTCAAAATTTTTATACAGTTTTTGTATGTTTCGAATAATAAACAAAATAATTCTAGAAATTTTCAAATTCTGTTGAAATTTAAATTTATATTTCAGCTTTTGGGAAGAAAAAATGGTTCCGATTTAGGATAAAAAAGAATTTCAATCGTATTTGGAACTCGATGTTGTCAAAAATCCACGGCGTTCCACTCGTTTTACGCGATTTTTTTTTTCATATTAAAATATTGCGAGAAAAGTTTCAAATAAACAAGTAGAAAAACATTAAGTTCGGCCAGGCCAAACTTTTAATACCCTCCACCTTAGGGTAAAGGAAACATTATAGCCCATTATGACCCACATATATCAATTTTTAGACATATTCATGGGAAAACGTGCCATAAATCATCAAAATACCGAATATCGGGAAATACGGCTATATGGGGCTATACAAAAACTTGGACCTATACATACCGTGTTTCGCCAAAAGAGCTAGAAACCATTAAGACCAACAAATACCAATTTCTAGACAAATCCGCTAAGAAATGTGGCAAAAACCATTAAAATGCCGAATATCGGGAGGTACCATTATATAGGGGCTATACCAAATCGTGGACCTATACATGCAATGTTTCGCCAAAGGAGCTAGAACCCATTATGACCTACAAATACCAATTTTCAGACAAATCCGTGAAAAAATGTGGCAAAAATTATCAAAAGACCGAATAATTGGAAGTACCTTTATTGCGGCTATTCCAAAACATGGACCGATATACCTCATTTTCAATATCAACCATCACCGCAACAAAAAGAAAAAAGACTCGAAAGAGCAAATGAGTTGATTCGCTTGGCGGAAAATGGTAAATTGCCGAATTTGGTTTTCTCCGATGGGAAAACATTCGTTGTCCAGCAGTTTGTAAACAAACAAAATGATCATGTTTACTTGCAAGGAGGTCAGCTGAAAATGTGCACCTTCGGTTGGCCACCAGAACTCAAGCGCCGGTCATGGTCGCTCTCCGCTCGTATTAATCGGCCTTGGCATCATAATAAATGCCGAATATTATCGCGAAAATATTCTGGAGGGTGCAATAAAGCCTTTGGCACGCAAATATTTTGGCCGCAGACCTTGGACATTCCAGCAGGACTCAGCACACGCCACCCAAGAATGGTCACAAAATGAGGTTCCTCGCTTCATTTCCAGCGCACAATGGCCACCAAAATCTTCGGATACCAATTCGTTGGACTATTGTGTCTGAAATATATTGAAAAGCAAGGTTAGCACTAAAATACCAAAAAAAAAATATCGAAGCGTTGATCACCGCTTGGCCAGGAATGGGCCAAAATACCGCAGAGCAATATTCGGGCAGCGTGTGACGGGTTCATTGGTCGTTTGAAGGCCATAAATTGTGAGAATGGTGACCAATTCGAACAAATTTAAAATTATTCTAAAATTTGATGCTATTTTCGACATTTTTGCTTTCATTCAATAAAATTAAAAAAAGAAAAATTATGGCGTTTGACTTTGTTGCATTTTTTTTTTTTTTTTTATCTCATCCTGTATATACTTTGTTGACTCAAATATGTAGGGTGCAAATATTTAGGGATGTTACAAACGGAATGGTACATTTGTTCTACATTCTGTTATTGTGCCATGATATTCAATATAACTTCGAATAAGGATATTGATGCTTTACTTTTTTTTTTGAAAATTAATTTGTTAAAACTTAAAAAGGACCATCCAAAATTTGTTGAATTTTTGAATATTTCATGAAAAATATAATAAGCGAAATTTAAACCATTATTAAAAGAGATCAAATATTCTAAGTAGAACACCGAATCTAAATTTGACCATTCGGATAAAATCAGAAAAATCTGATTTTTTTATATTCTAGTGTCTTTGATATGAGTTTGTATAATTAGTATAAAAATATTGGCCAATATTAAATGAAATTTGCATTGACTTTAAACTATTTATATTTTTCCAGAAATACAAGAATATACAAATTTCTACTACGATAACCGATTTTCCATTCCTTCCACGCAGGAAAACCTTTGACGCAAAGAGAAAACTATGGCTTGAATTCGACTCCTGTACGACCTTATTAAATTGGGCATGGTTAATTCCTTAGTCTTAGAATTTCGCGTAGACTTTAAGAAGCTATACTTGGATTTTTACGTACGGATGTGTCTACTGCCATAAATTCAGATTTAGGAAGGAAACTAGGGATAATTTTCAATTGAGGGCAGGATAACAGAAAAAGTAGACCGCCGATATTTTCAATTAAAAAACTATAAATTGATTGCCTCACGATGGTCCTCTACGTAACATTCTCTACAGCATTTAAACGTTCATTGTTGGTAGCGTACGTTTATACTAAAAAATACAATTTGTTTGTTATTGCATTTTAATTGTTTTATTGTTAAAAAAGAAACTAAATTACCTTCTCCTTTTCGAATACAATTTATATTTTGATTTTAATTTAATTTTCAAAAATTCGTACCAAAATGTACGACCGAATACAAAACATCGGCACAATCGTCCAACAAAAATCAACCCTGACCAAGTATGGCTGAACATTTTCCAGCGAGTTGACCCGATTTAGTGCCACTTGAACGAATCGGTGACAACGAGTTTGGTGTATCGAGTTCTTCTCAGAGGGCGAAGCCGATGTGAAATTCTCGGCGGCGGCGGCTAAGCATAAAAAAGTCGGCGGCGGCTAAAAGTCGACTGCAGCCGAAAGAAAATCGGCGGCGGCGGCTAAAGCAATATACGGCCGGCGGCGGCTAAAAGTCGGCTACAGACGACGACTTTAACGTGAACAAATAATTTCGGTTGTTTTAATAACTGTCAATTCATTTAATTTAAAATAAAAATGAAATATATAGGTTTATATGCACATTTGTTGCTTATAGCACATTAAAAATTAATAAAAATACTTTAATTTGATAAAAATGGTTCGACGACTGCCTTGTTATCGTGAACAAACAATTGTTTCTTTACTGTTGCCGGATGCAGGCTGCTTCTCTTTGCATTTACACAATTCCCGGCATATGAAAATGCTTGCTCTGAAGATGCTGATGTGGCTGGAATTCCAAAGCACATATTTGCTACAGTAGCAACATTTGGAAAGATCTATAAAAAGTAAATGGTCAAAACGTAACCTGCTTAAAACAAGTTTAAGATGTGAATCTTTAACGTACTTGTTTGTTCTGTCGCCACCAATCTAGAGGCTCGACCGCCTCGACTTTCATTTCCAAATATTTTCTTATTTCTAACTCTACGTTATTTTGTACATTAGAAGGCGATGGTCCCATAAATTCCAACATTCTTTGACGACTAGCTGATATTTTCTGCAAGTAAAATATACGTCAGTTAAGTTTACCTTTACATTTATTAAAACATAATACCTGTTTTTTTGCATTTGGTTCAGTGCTCGTTGATGGCTCATTTAATAATGTGTCATCGATTTCCTTTAATTTTTCAATTTCTTCCATAATCAAGTTCTCCTTGGAAATTGGAGACAGAACATCATGCACAAGTTCCAAGGAGTTTGGCGATTGTTTGGGTATCTGTAGTATATATTTATCTAAAACAGGCCAGTTTTTTTGGCATGGGTCCATAAGCGCAGCTACAACATACATTCTATATACTTTGAATCGCTTCGTGAAGTTTTGCACAGCGAAATTGCATAAATTGATTGTTAGTTCAAAAGACGCTTTTTCTTCTTCTTTCTTCAATGAGGACATAATGGATTCCTGAAAATAAATACACGAAGATATCGTCGGATAATCTTGGCCTTGAAGGTGTTTTGTGGCGTCCTCAAAAATTTTTAAAAACGTGCCAAATTCCGTTATAATTTGCTTTTCCATTGTCCCAATCATTAACAGTTCCTTTTTAGCTTTAACTAATGCTACATTTATAGTGGATATATTATTCGTATAGCTTTGAATCATTGCAAGCAGAGAGTTCCAACGTGTTGCAACGGAATTTTTCAAAGAGGTGTGGTGCTTGACGTTTAAAGTTGCTTCATATTGTTCAGTAAAATAGTCATCTCCATGTGGAAATTGTTCGCAACTGTCCAAACTCTCCAAAATTATTTCAACCTCTGTAAATATTTTTTCTAAATCGTTTTGTTCCTCCATATTTTGAATATTTGATATTTCTTCATAGCTATACATTAAGCTGCCATAAATTTTTTTTAATTTTGATATTATGTTATTAATATTTTCAAATGACTTGTTGTTTAGTATATCTTCCATCAAAAATCTGTGTAAAACATGAGCCATACAACCATATCTTGGTATATTTTTAATTTTTAAAGCTGAAACGATGTTGCTTCCACCATCAGTAACAGCACATATGTTTTTTTCCAACAGATTAAATTCACATAAAGCTTCTTCAATTTTTTCTACAACTGCTAGTCCAGTGTGAGGTCGTGGAAAGATCTCTGTCTTGAGCGTTACAATTTGCATTTGAAAATTTTGGCAGAAATGAACTTTTATGTTTATGTAAGACAAGTGCTTATGTTTATCTGACCACATATCCAATACAAGTGTAACATTTTTGGGCGACTCTTTAAGGCTTGTTTTTACGTGGTCCAAATATATGTTATAAACATCGTTTAAAGCCGTCGTAGCTATTGTCCTATCTGTGGGGAATATAGCCTTTGGGTTTAAGAAAGATACCAATTTCTTAAATCCTGGCCTTTCAACAATTTTAAACGGTTGCAAATCCCAACAGCACATTTCGGCGACCCGGCGAGCATTTTGTTGTTTGTTGTTACAACTTGTTGAGGATTTCAATGCATTTTGTGTCATTGTTGAACTTTTCAGGTTATTTAAAGATTTCACGTCCAAGTTATGTACAGCTCGTAGATGGTTCATATAATTTGTGGTTGATGTTGATTTTCCAAAACTAAAATCATAAACATTTACACACATGCGAATGGAAAAAATTAGAAATTCTTACCTTTTTAAATTGGTCTTTTCATCCAAACACAATTTGCAAAATTTATATTTTTGAAGTATATGCCTCTTTTTAAAATAGAGATCACCAAAATATTTCCAACACATTGATATACCACCTTCATTTACAACAACCTTTGCCAAATTTTTAAATTCATTTTTCTTTTTAAAAAGATCTTCATATTGAGATACATCTGCATATGGAGAAATATTGATTTCAGTATCAACAGATTCGTCAGAATCGGATTCTGATTTAGTCAAAACTGTTTGACCCTTTCGGTTAGCGGAAAAATAATTTTTAATATTCCTTTGGCACATTTTGCATTCTTTTCTTTGAACAAGCAAAAACACAACGAATCTTTGGCAAACAATATGGTTGCCACTCCATCAAAATTCGTAAGTTACAAAAGGTTGCCAAAGGTTTTGTGATAAAAAAACAAATCTACAAAGTCATAATACCCTTACCACTATGTGGTGTAGGGTATAATTAATATAAATAGCCTACACGTTTTTGCCTCTCGAAGACGAGTGCACAATGTAAATTATCGTCCAATAATGAGCATTATAATATGTTAATTTATCGATAAGATTAAAAGACATATTTATACAAATTTGCTGTATAAATTTATATTTTTCAACGGCTTAGCCGACTCAGTCGGCTAAAAATTTGAGCCGATGAGAGCCGCATACATCAGCGGCGGCTCAGATCACTTAAAAAAAGTCGGCGGCGGCTGCACGCCGACTGCGAGCCGATCGGCTTCGTGCTCTGGTTCTTCTTGGTGTGTTATTTTATTCAGCGTCATTTTAATTTTCGGTGTTGAAAGTTGAGAAATTTTTGTAATTTTTTATTAGAGGTAATTTTGCGGCAAAACAATTAACACCAAACGCAAAAACAGTAAACACCTTAGCGCGAAATGAAAACATCGCCGAAATAGAATGAAAAATATCGTTAAAAGCGTTTTACGGTTTCCGTCGGGTCTTCTGCGACAAGAAAATGAAAAAAAGTAATACCACCACAAAATACTCTTCTGATGATGGTACGGAAAAAAGCATAATCTTCTTCCTCCTTGACAACCTTTTTTTTTCCTTTTAGTGCTGGTTAGTTCGGTTCTATATCGAAAGTGTCAAAAGTGCTCGATTAATATTTGTAACGTGAAATAAGAAAAGTGTTGAATGTAAAAAAGCGTGCTAATGAAAAAAAAAAAATGAGATTCTATGTAGCAAAAAATTATGTGTGCAAATAAAGAAAAATTTCATAAAATCTTGTCTCTTTTTGGCCTGTTTGGCTGAATTTCGATTTTTTTGTGATGGACGTCGTCTTTTTTCTTCGTCCGTTGTCGTAGTCGTCGTAATTTTCTCTTGTTAGTGGCTGGCTGAAAAAAGTATTTTCTGTTTCTCGCTGGTCTGCCTGGTTGGTTAGTGGTTCATTCGTTTGATGCTCAATGCTCACAGGCTAGATGGCGAGTAGTGTGGAACGTTTTTGTGTGTGTGTGAGTGCGACTGACAACTGCTGCAAGTGTATGTTTTCTCCTCTATACAGCGGTTTGGTTGTGTGTTTTTCGTTCTTTTGTCGTCTACGGCTATGGTTATGCCCAAGTGCGAAAGAGACGGCTACAACAATAATAACATGTCGACTTTTGGTAGAGATGACAAAACAACACAAACGTTTAACAAATGAGTAGTCTACTGTGGGATTTTTTCAATTTTTTATCGAATAAAAGTGCTAATGAAATTAAATTTTTACCAAAAATAAGATTTGGAAAAGCATTTGTGTGACTTTGAAGTGGATTTCTTTGATGCAGCAGCCAAACCCCCCATTTCTTATTTGGCACAAAAAAAGCGCTGTACTCGTTCGTTTCTTGTGCTCCCACTCGTTCGATTTCATTGTTGTGTGAGAAAGCCGATTACACCCGAAGTATGTTTTTCTACACTTGCTTTCATGCGACCGGTGTTGCCAATGTGTTAGTTTTTCACGCCCTTTTCTCGTTTGTTCCACCAAAAAGGGGATAAATTTCGTACCATTGTTTCAATTTATTTTTTGTAAATATTATCAGCTGTAGCAGTAGTAGACAATATGCTATTCATAACATATGACATCAAAAAACAACAAGATGTTCAAAATTATAAATATAAAATTGGAATTTAAAAGAATATTTGCAAATTTGCCGAAATATATTTAAATTGCAATTTAATTGACAAAATAGGAATTTATATTAGGGAAGTTTTCTTGTGACAGTTCTTTGTGTGTTGGAGAGGGAGAGAGATAGGAAGGGAAATGGAAAAAATGCTCGTACCGGCAATTCTTGCTATATTTGTATACAAAAATATTATTGAAATAACATCAAATGCAATGATTCAAAACAAAAATTGCTGAAAAATAATTGACTTGTAATAGGTAAGTTCACAAGAGAACGAAAAAAACGCCTTGTCTAAATCGGGACTAAGCTATATGTACGCTATCAGGTATTTTCAACTCTTCGTTGATAGCGAATTGCCAGCTTTTTTGTGAAGTTTTTTTTATAAAAGGAAAACATTTCTAATTAATTTTTCCTACAAGCCTAAAATTCACTAAAATAGTAATTTTTATCATATAGTCGAAATAGCATTTTCTATTGATAATTAAATTTTTTATTTAAGAAGAAAATGATAAATACGTTGGATTTATTACCCTATTCAGAGCAGGTCCATAAAACATATACCAAATAGTTTGTTGGAGAAGGTCAAGACAAAACGAGTTAAGTATTAATTAAAACGTTCAAATCAAAAAACTCGTATTTATATAAAATTTGAAAAAAAAAAATGATCAAAAAATGTAAAAGGATTATATATTTGTTGATTAGTTGCCACCATGGTAATCAAGGCCAATATAAGGTAGGACGAGAAGACTACTCTGGCAACAATTTGACAATAAACTTAGTAGTTTTTGCACTATTATGATTTGATTCTCGTTGAATTGTAAATCACAATTATGCCTTTTGACAGGAAACTTAGTTGTCAAAGAGGTCAAATTAAATCGAGTTAACTTCTTTGAATTTCTGTAATTTAACTTTTCAAAATTTAATTTTCCTTCTCTGATTTTTTGTTTATGAATATACCTTTTGAAAAAAAAAATTCAATTATTACTTAATTTGTCCCTGCTGACAATTTTCTTAACTAGGAAATACAAAATTTTATCAAAAATAGATTTTTTCCTTACAAAAAAAAACGTATGACGACTATTGGAACATATCGCAGCGACAATAAGAAAATTAAAAGCGGGTATGATAAGGAATGGATTCCAAAAAATGCCCCCTTTAAAATATTTATTCTTGAGTTAAACAAGGCCATGTTTCGATCTATCAATTTGACAGCAGAAAAGCCAAACCGGTTCCCATCCGATATTTTTGTGAACCAAATCACTGTTTAAAAAAGCTATTGAGAAACGTTGAAATCTCATTGGAGGCTAGGCAAAGCGATTAATTTAATGAATTTTTATAATTGGTTTATGTCTGTGGAATTGGGTACGTAAGTATTTATGGAACAACTCTAGTAAAAAAAAAGTAAAAGAATTTCTTTTTCCAGAGGTAGACATTTTTACCCTGATTCCGGGAAACTATTTTTTTTTGGGAACGTACCCAGATGAGAATATCTCTGGATTCACAAAAGGTATTAGCACAAATTGAAGGATTTTGGAAATGTGAGAGTGTCAGCAATAATTTAACATCAATTTGATGTCGGCGTCTTGATCCCGGACTTTCGGGTCAAAAGTCTGGGGTTCCGAGTCCGTCTCCCAAGAAAAAATAATTTCGCGGGATCAGCGTTAAAATAACTACCACCGAAAATTTTTCGAAAAAAACTGAATAGTTTTTACTAAACTAGAGTTAAGCCCCGAACCATTGTGAACCATTAAACCGAACCAAACCAAATCGACAATTTAAGTGAAGAGTGAAGACTTTAGATTCTAAAGTCGATTTAAATACCATTAATTGGTGGAAAAAAGAAGAGATAGGAAGTAGATTAAAATGTTTTCTGATATTTACATTCTATTATAAAAACCCGTTCTATTTGTGGATTCGGAATTGGATACAGCACCAGTACCTGCAAGAATCGACTAGTTTTGCAATTTTTTTCGATGTCATAAAGGGAAAATCGATTATCGATGATAAAACTTTCACATTCTTGCAGTTCTGGGGCAGACCAATAGTAAATCGACTTATGCCAAAAACGAAATGAATCCCATCACATATTGTTGATATTTTCATTTTTTGATGAGAACCAATTTTCGGTTTATTGTATAGAAAAAAATACAAATATTGTAGATTCTTGCAGGTTCGGAAACAGAGCACTATAGGAAGCTGGTGCTGATTACAGACAAAAATCACTTGTCTGTTCCAAAACTGCAATATTCTTAAAGATTTTATTACCATAAACAATTTTTCCTTTACGATATCAAAAAAAAAAAAATTGCAAATTTCACCATTTAAAAAAAATAATTAAAAGATAGTAACTTTTTTGTGAAAGTATACAAGATTTCAAATTAGAGTAACTTGAACTTAATGTAATAGCAAATTAGCATTCAAAACTGAAATTTCGAAAACTTACATATTTTTCCTTTGGGATCAACATTGAACATGGCAATCAACGTTGCATTTATCCGCCATTGAAAACTTAAAATATAATTACAATAACAAGTGTTGGCAATTGTCAAAACGCTAGAAGTTAAAAGTGACACCTACTAACATTAATAATATTGGACACCTGTGGGTATTTGCATTGCATTTAAACGCAATCACGATTGCATATATTTTTAATTTTGATATTAAATTAACTTCAAAATAAAGTACAAATAAGATTTCATGTATATGTTACATTAATGTTTAACATTGTTGTGGAATTCTTACAGCTTAATCTAATATTTTTAATTTTTTTCTATTTGCGATTCAACGTCGACTTTACCAATAATTTATTTCTATTTCGTTTGTTTAACAAAACATTATTTTTTCCACATTTTTTTAGAATGAAAATTTTTAAATCGGCAGCTAATTTTTCGTCGTTTTGCAATTTGCTCATTTAGTTTTGATGGATTTCCTTCACCTTTTTTGTTTACATTCCTAATGGAAACTTGGTTACGAAAAATTATCCCCCTTTTCTTTCGCATGGTACGTAACTCGTCGCATGCCGAAACCGTACACAAAACGTACATGTTATGTTACACGAAAACAATTTGGCAACACTGGCCGCCTCTGAATGCGACTATACATCGGCTTCAGTCTTCTTCCTAGTTCTGTTGCTGTTCGTTTGCAAAATCAGTTGACTTTTTCGCTACTGCAACATAAACGGACAAAATTTTGTGTTTTTGATTGTTGCAAAAAGTTTAAAAAACTAATTAAAAATCAACAAAAAATCCTAAAAATATTTGGTAAAAAATTGAAATTCAAGAAAAATTCAGAGAAAAAATAGAAATTAACAGTTTCCCAAAAAGTGAACATGAACAAAAAATATTTGTGCGGTACATTTTCAATTCGATAATTTTGTATTTTTGTGCAATTTTTTCTGTAATTTCGGTTTTTGGCAGAAAAATTTTATGAATTTTTTTAAGTCTGAAATTGGAATAAAACAAAATTTTTTCTCTGATATGTGCATTAGAAATTTTAAGATTCAACAACGACGACGTGAAAGAAAAACGAACAACCAAAAAATTTTTACAGTCGCAAGTCTGTTTTTCTTTCTTTTTCCAATACTGCTCGCACTCATAGAGTTTAAATGGTGGTATTAAAAAATATAAGGCATGATGAGATGTGTGTTGTATAGTGTAGATGTGAGAATGTATGTGAGTGTGTGCGGTGAAACAAAACGAGCACGGGCGAGTAGTAAAAATATGAGAGTGGCTAGCAAATTGGCTTAAAGAAAAACGTTCGTACACGGGAGAGAATATTTCGTGTATAGCGAGTAGTGAATGATGGCAACGAGTAACGAATGGTGGTGGTGTAGTGTAGAAAAGAAATGAGATTTGTTTTCATCGTCAATCTTTATACCTATCAACTGCTGCTGCAACACCATAAGCAAAATCGAGCGAGCGGTTACAGAGTTGTCTATCGGTAACAGCTCTAGCTAACCACCAGTCAGTCAGACAGGCAATCAACCAGCTATCCATCCATCTAGCTATAGCTAGCTAGCTCTTTTTTTTGTTTGCATTTAACAAAAATATTTTGTATTTTCTCCAAACGCACACAGGCACGCCAATGCACACTGTATTTTGACCATTGCTCGTTTGTTCATGTTCATGTTGCTACTCTTGTTTCTTGGACAAAATTATTTGTGTCTATATTTTTGTTCGTTGGCATGTGTGTGAGTGTTTGGTGGTGTTCGGAACGAAGTAACAAAAACAAGATAGAAAAAAGCGCGCAACACTTTTCTTCTTTCACTTTACACAAAAATAAAATAGCAGACATCTGACGACGACGACTTACTGGCTATTGGAATTAATGAAATCAACAATGTTGTTTTGTTTTCAGATTTGTGCAATTCTCTCTTGAAACAAGTATGAAGTTAAGCAACGACGTTCTTCTATTAAACAAAGACAACGACAAGTATTAAACAACAAGAATTAATGTGGAAAAGGCGTAAAAAGTTATTTAAAAAAATTAAAGAAAACTGTCCTGGCTCCTAGTAGCTGTTAATGAATGACTGGAGAAAAAAATATTGAAAAGAAAAAAAGTGAAAACAATGTGGTTTGAAAGTCAATATGAAAAATCCGGAAGAATAAGACCTAGATATGATGTGCTAAGTGCTAAATGGGTGAAGGAGTCGGCGGAGGCAATTTGCAGCTAAAGCCACTATCCCATATCACCTACCCACAGTGCAACGCAGACGGCCAACAACAGCGATCGTCAGCAAAAAGTTAAAAAAAAAAAATAAATTAAGAAAAGCATGAAATTTCTACGCTAAGCAAAGCAAGTTGAGATTCTTGAGGCCAAAGTGCTCAAAGATCTAAAAAGTACATTCTTTAAAAAAATTACAGAGTGAGTTTTGAAACAAAATGCACTCAAGCGTGTTTTCTAGTAAAATCACATGTGAAAAATCGTTGGATAAAAAAGAAGTTAATTTTATTATAACCAAATCAGCAACAACAATCCGTAAAAGAAAACAGCAGCAGCAGCAACAAAGAGACATATTGTTTTTTAAACAACGACGTCGACGTTTGCAACCTTGGCTATATCAATTCCTGCTACCAGTGACGGCAAAGTTCTCAACAACAAAACTAACGGCAGCAGAATTTTAAACAATCAACTCCTAGTTTGCAAAAATTAAAAAAGAAAATCCTAAACCATTGCCGTCAACAAAATACAAGAAAGTTCCTCGTTCTTATTTCTTGCAATTGTTTTTATTGTCCAAACATTAAAAAGCTGCCTTAACGTCAGACACGTCGAATTGCAATCAATACATCCATTACAATCTTTTGGTCAAAAGTGCTTATTCCCATTTTTTCTAAAAAAATAAGCAAAAGGACTTCTTAACGAGAAGTGTATAAACAGTAAAATAAACTTTAAAATACCGAAAAAAAAAACAAACTTTTGCTACAACCAAACGCGAGTGTCCAAACAAAACAATTGCAAGTAACAATTTTGTTCTCATTACACAAAGCCAAAATAAGAAAACAACAGACATTTTATGAATGATGGCCGATCACATGGAAGAGCCTCCGCAAAAGCGGATGAAAGTTGATGACCTATACATGTTGGAAGAGAACCTGCCCGATGAACTAGTCTCTACATGGGGTGATCAGTTGGGCGGTGGTGGTCCGGGCTCCGGGTCAGTGTCAGGTGGTGGCCCACCAAATCATGGCATGGCTGTAAATGTTGGCGGTGTCGGTGGCCCAAATAAACCTCCAGCTCAGGGACCCGGACCAGGTGGTGCTGGTGGTCCCCAATTAAATGGCTCAGTTGATGACGTTAATTCAGCGGGTGGTGGTCCAGGCGGTAATCCCTTGCGGCAAATGCAACATCATCAACATTTGCAGCATTTGCTCCAGCAACAGGTTTGTCATGTTTTCCATTTATTGAAGCCTGAAAAGTGGCTTAGTTTTGATTATCGCCTGTATAACTATATTTCCCAACACATTTATTTTAGGGTAACAAAAATCCTGGCATGGTTGGCAATACAATGGGAGCAGCTGTCATGAACCAATTGGGCAGTAAGTCACCTAATTTACAATCTCCAAATGCCGGTGGCATGCAAATGTGTGCCATTGTTAACTCGATGCCAATGTCCATTTCGAATAATGGCACGCAAATGAATTCCATGTCAGGTAAGGAGCAAAATCACTTGCATAATCTACTTTATTACATTTGGAGTTCTTAACACAACTTTGTAATTTAACAGCATATACGTTAACATATATAATTAGAATCAGTAAATATTATTATTTGTGAGAAGACAAGAAAGAAAAATGTCATCTTTAAAATATCCATGTCAAACCGCTATTTCAAAAACTCCAGTAGTAGAACAGATTGTGCCATAAAAAGTAATCATATCGCACCCAAATATTTGTATATCAACATAAATTGTAAATTGATCGCTTGAAATTTAAGACCTGTAGTTGGATTCTCTAACTCTAGGTAACTTTCAAAGAAAGAATTTTTATCTAAACCGAAACCACAAAGTACCGAATTAGTCAAGACAAAACTGTTAAATTTTCATCCCTGTTATAGAAATTTCAATTATATTTAAGACCGCGATTAAAAGTTAAGAAATATCAAGATGCTAAGTTTTATGTAAAGGAAAAATGTTTTATTTAAAAATAGTATAATTAAAAGAAATTACCATGTTCAATTTTAAATATGACTGTCAATTAAGTATTCTACGTACGTAATAATACACTTGCAGATTCTTTATTTTATAAAGACGTGTACAAAATCAAAGAAATTGCAAGTTGCTTATAAAACATAGGGCTAATATTGAAAACAAAACTTTAAAATTACGAAGAACTTTACCTATTGTTTTAATGTCAACCAACTTAATTTCCGTCCTTTAGGTATGAATACCATTGCTCAGGGAAATATGGGTAATATGGTGCTAACGAATAGTGGAATGGGCGGCATGGGTGTCGGTGGTGCTGGAATGATCAAACAACAGATCGGCGCAGGACCTGGAGGCATGATGAATGCCGGTCCCGGTGGCGTAGGTCCTGTGGGCCCTGGAAATATGGGTCCGGCTGTTGGAGGTCCTCAACAGGGAATGCACATGGGTGGTCCTGGTGGACATCCCCAGGTAATGCAAAATGGACCAATGATGCGTATGGTGGGTCAACACATGTTGCGTGGTCAAAATCCACATTTAATGGGTGGCAATGGTCCCGGTGGTATTGGTGGCGGCCCACGCATGCAGAATCCTAATATGCAAATGGGTAAGTTTATAAAATCATTGCTATTTTCTATTGTAAATTTAGAAGCAACGACCAAAAAAGCTTCCATTTGGACAAATTTATGTTTTCCAATTCGCCAAAAATGCATTGTCTTCATTATTTGTTTATTTTGTATAGGCCAAATGAACAACATGGTTGGTGGCGGTGTTGGACCGAACGGACCCTATGGCGGTGGGGTCGGTGTCGGCAACGTGGGCAACTATGGAGGCCCTGGCGGTCCTCAAGGTGGTATAAATGTCAATGCTAACAACCCGCAGCAGCAAATGTTGGCTCAGCAAATTGCTGCACAACATGGTGGTGTACCACCGAATATGACGGCGGCTATGCAACAGGGACAACGAGGACCTGGCGGTGTTCCACTTGGTATGGGTGGTGCCGGTGTAGGTGGTGGTGACGGCAATGGTGCTGGTTTGGTCGGTGGACCACAGCAACAACAGATGAATAATGCTCAAATGAATCCCAATCAACAGCAAAACCCACAGGGCGGTTTAATGGGTGGCATACGACCACCACAAACCGGTCCCGGTGGCCCTCAGCAAAATTCCATGATGTTGTCACAACAACAACAGCAGCAGCAACAACAACAGCAGCCTGGAACATCCCAACAGGGCGGTAATGCAGGAGGCGGTGGTAATGCAGGTGCTGGCAGCGGTGCCGGTGGTGGTGGCACCGGTAATCAACCCATCACTGAAGAGCGAAAAAAACAAATTCAACAACAACTTATGCTGTTATTGCATGCGCACAAGTGTAATCGGCGCGAAAGTCTCAATCCCAATCGCGAAAAATGTAATGTCCCATACTGTAAACCCATGCAGGACGTTCTTACACACATGGCCAACTGTAAGCAGAGTCGCGATTGTACTGTGCAGCATTGCATATCCTCGAGACAAATTTTGATGCATTACAAGCAATGCCAACGTACCGACTGTATTATTTGCTTTCCATTCCGTCAAAATCACGCTTTCCAAAACAACAATCCCAATGCGGCGGGAGGCAATGCTGGTGGCGGAGGAGGTAGTAATGCAAATCAGCAAGTGGGACAACCAAATGCAAATGATAAACAAGTTCCAGGAGGAGTTGGTGGGCCACAACAAGTCGGTGGTCCGCAACAGTCCGGTGGTGTTGGAGGAGTACAACCTGGTGGAGGAGGTGTGGCTCCAAATGTAACGGCAGGTGCTGGCGGTATGCCCGTTGGAGCAGGTGTTGTCGGTCAAGGTCAAATGAATATGAAACCAAATGCTGGCGATATGCAACAGCAAATGCAAAATGCCCCTCAAAATCCGAATCAAGAGATAAGAAGATTCGATAGTATGGGCATGCAGGGAGCCGTAGGTAATGCTGGAGGTCCAAATAATATGATGCAGGGCAATGCCGTTAATGTCCAACAACAGCAAATGCAGGGCATTCGAATGACAGGAGTACCCCCAACGGCGCGTGTCATGTCTACAGCGGTTGGAGGACCTGGTGGTGGCGGAGTTGCTGCAGGACCTTCATCAGGCGGAAACAATGATCAAGCCGGCATGCGCCAAGTTGTAAATAATCTCTTGATTAGTGGGGGTGGTAATGGTCCTGGCACCGACGGTGGTATACAAAATCAACAACAACAAATGCTACTCCAAGGAGGGCCAGGAGGACCAAATAAATTTCAAATGTCAGCACCACCCACACCTCGCCTTTCTGATCTGCTGAAACCCGGTCTTAAAGTGACGACAGATCCCACCCAAGTTCAATCGAATGCACTTAACCAGCAGCAACAACAACAACAGCAACAATCGAACATTCCCCTGTCGGTCAATGTACACAACAATTTCAATAATTCCAATATAAACAACCTCCTCGGTGGTGGCGGTGGAGGAAATGGCGGCGATATGATGGGTGCTGGCGGTCCAGTTGGTGGAGCACCACCTAACAAGCAATTAACACCACAAGAATTGGCTAAGATGAAAATGCAAGCCCAGGCTAGTGGCGGTGCCGGTGGCTTAGTGGGCGGTCCCAACAACACTGCTTCCAACAACAATGGAACAGGAAATCAAAATGCAACCGGCGGTCCTGGTATGCAAGGAGGTGTTGTGGCCAGCGTTTCGGGAGGAGCTAATAATGCTGGTGCCGGCGGAGCTCCAACTACATCGCAGAATACTGGTGGTGTAGCTGGAGGTGGAACTGGTGGAACAGGCAGTACTTCCGGCGGCGGTGGTGGTGATGAAAACAAAGATTGGCGAGAAATTATTACAGATGACCTTCGCAAGCATTTAGTGCACAAATTAGTACAATCCATCTTTCCCACATTCGACCCAGCCACCATTTTAGACAAACGCCTGCATTATCTCGTTTCTTATGCTGAAAAAGTCGAACGGGATATGTATGAAATGGCCAAATGTCGTTCAGAGTACTACCACCTACTAGCTGAGAAGATTTACAAAATCCAAAAAGAGCTGGAGGAAAAACGTATCAAGAAAAAAGAGCAACAACTACTCCAAATGCAGCAGCAGCAGCAACAGCAACAAGGCGTTGGTGCTGGTGGAGTAGGCGCTGGACCCAGTAATGCAGCAGGTGGTGGTGTCAATGTTGGCAGCGTTGGTTCTGGCCCTAGTTCTGCAAGTGGATTACCTGGTCAGCAAATACCTCCCGGTCATCCAGGACAACAGCAAATAAGGCCAATGGTTAGTCCCATGGGAGGAGGAGGTGTCGGTCCTGGTGGACCTGTTGGTCCAAATCAGGGTGGTGGTATGCCAATGGGTGGCGGAAGTATGATGCAACTTCGTGGTCAAGCTCCCGGTAACGTTGGAGGCGGTGGTCTAATGCCCGGTCAAAATATGGGTGGAATGCGTAGTCATTCACCTGGGGGTAATATGTTGGCAATGCAACAACAGCAGCAACAACAGCAACGCATGCAATTCCCGCAACAAGGTAACATGCTAGTTGGACCACCCGGTCCCAGTCCCGGTGGCAACAGTATGGGTGGTGGCATATCGGCATCACAGCAAAGTATGGTTGTTCCGAATCCTGTACTTTCGCCATTCACAGGACAAGCGATGCAGGGGCAGCCTGGCACTGGAGGTGTAGCTGGTGTTTTGACCAGTCCAATACCAGGTCAGCAGCAGCAATTTATCAACGCTAATGGTGGAACTGGTGCTTTCACCGCACAACAATTGATTGATAATTTAAAACGGGAACGTATGATGCAACAGCAGCTGCAGCAACAACAACAGCAGAGTGGAATGCTAATGCCACAGTCGCCTTTCAACAACAGCAACAACAACAACGCTGGCAATACACAAATGTCGCAGCAGTCAAATGCATTCACATCTCCTATGTCCCAGCAGCAGCAGCAACAAAAGCCGAACATGATGGCCAATGCTGGAGGCGGAAACATGGGAAATATGCCTCCCACGCCCACAAGCATGGAATCACTTTCAGCAGTAATAGGTGGTGGCACAAGTGCATCAGGACCAACCAGCGTAACTAGTACTGCCTCTGCGGGAACTGTAGGTGCCGCTGGCGGCATGGTCGCAGCACCAAGTCCCTCGCCAAGTTTCACAACAAATGGTCCCATCGGTACCCCGATCAACAATAATCCACCATCGGTTCCATCATCTTTGATGCAAACTATTGGTGGCGATCGTGGAAATACCCCACCACCAGCAACATCAGTAAATCCCTCATCTCCCGCCTCAGCAAATGCAACACCTGCAGCTACAACAGCATCAAGCACAGGTACGGTGGGTCTACAGCCCTCCTCTACACCCTCTAACACTACTCCAACATCATCAGCGCCAGCAACAGTGGCATCTTCGTCATCTTCGGCGACAATCACCACAACAACAACTACGGCTACATTGTCCTCATCTAGTACTACCTCGGCATCAGCAACCACGTCAGTGGTGTCGACTTCGGCGGGCACTTGTCCCACAGCAATAACCAGTTCTATGTCCAGTTCATCAAGCACGACAACAACGGCTGTAACAGAAACCAGTGTCGCTAGCAATGGCCTTGCTCAAAATCAACAACAAACTACATCAATGGGTAAGGGAAATACTGGCGGCACATCCACGACAACAACAACTACCTCAGCCATAAGCTCAGCACTACCATCAACCAGACCCGTCAGTAGCAGCAATAGTTTATCCTCCCAAATGGCAGCCCTAGAAGCAGCAGCCCGCGACAACGATGACGATCCACCTAACTCTCCCAACAGCGACTCACAAAATGCGGGCAAGTCGTGTAAAGGTAAATTGGATTCCATAAAGCAGGAAGACGACCTTAAAAAGGAGTTTATGGACGACGGCAGTGCCGGAGAAAATTCTCAGCAAGAATCTTCAGCCGGTGTGGGTAAAAATGTTAACAACGATGGCACGGCCAAGGTGGAAGTCAAAACTGAAGATTGTGATGTAAAAATAAAATTGGAACCAATGGAAGTAGATGACGCTGCAGGAGCTGGTAGTGGTGCTAATTCAACGTACACAACTAGCGGTGAAGCTGCCAAGGCCGTGGGTACAGGCGACAGTAAAGATGGTGTAAAACCCATGACTGATGGCAACTTAGCAGCAGGGAGTGATGTTAAGGTTAAAAGTGAAACTAAACCTGTAGCGCCAGAACCTCTGATGCCAAATGCCGGCGATAAGAAAAAGAAATGTGGTAAGTATAACATCAAATAATCAATTGTTTGTGAGACACAGATTGCACAAGCTAATTCTTTGTTTTATGTTCATTTCCAGTATTTGATCCAGAAGAACTTAAACAAGCCTTGTTGCCGACATTAGAAAAACTTTTGCGTCATGAGCCAGAATCTGTGCCATTCCGCAATCCCGTTGATCCTCAGGCTTTGGGTATACCCGACTATTTTGAAATTATCAAAAAACCAATGGATCTGGGAAGCATTCGAAACAACTTGATGAATGGCAAATATAATGACCCTTGGGAGTATGTGGACGATGTTTGGCTCATGTTTGACAATGCATGGCTTTACAATCGCAAATCCTCTAAAGTTTACAAATATTGTACAAAGGTAAGTTTTCAGTAGTAAATAGCAGATTTTCTTCATAATATACACAAGAAATAAAAAAATTGGAATATTCTTAAAACAAATTGTTTTTTTTTTAATTTCTTTTTTAGCTTTCCGAAGTTTTTGAACAAGAAATAGATCCTGTTATGCAGACACTCGGTTATTGTTGTGGCCGAAAATACACATTCAATCCACAGGTTCTGTGCTGTTATGGTAAACAATTGTGTACCATACCTAGAGATGCCAAATACTATAGTTATCAAAATAGGTATGTAATATAAAACACTTGTTGATACTACCTGTACAATTGTATCGTTATTATGTATTCGTCTGTGTCCTAGGCAGTTAGCTTAAATATCACAATACATACATCCTATTGAAACAGAACAAAAATAGACATCAACTACATAGATATATACTTTCAATAGATAATTTGTAGAACAAAATAAAAATTATGCTCTAGAATTCATTGGTAGACTTTATATTTTGCGTAGAAATAACCACAATTTATTAACACAACAGTTGTTAAGTCAATTTCTTTAATCTGAATAATTAGAGCTTGTAAATACAACTCAGACAAAACTACGACTAATCGAAACTAATTATTTCAACCATAAATTAATATGTTTGTATCGATTCTAATGCCAACCTTTTTTATTTTTCTTTTCTATACTTGCAAATGTTAAAACAAACCTTAAAAAACATCCTGGTTATGGTTTTTGTGTGCGTCTTTTTTGAAATCCAATAATCTACAACATCCGACTACCACCCACCTATCCCCCAACACCATTTATTTATAATAAATGTACCTAACAACCTACTTTGTTTTCTTGACGATGATGATTAAATTTACCAAAAAAAAAAAATAAAATCTTGTATTTCTATTTAACACCAACAACAATCATTGCCATATGCAACCTTCAAATGTTTTGAATATTATATTCAATTATTTATTCTGTTTTCCTATACGCTTTTCCTGTTGGTATACAAAAATTTGAACATTTTGTTGCTTATTTAATATATCCATAACAACAAACTATGTTCCACAATTTGTTGTTGCTTTTTATCCCATGTAATAATGCCGATCATTCCTTTCCATTGTCCTCAAATACCTTCCAACCTTCTTCCATATATATATATACGTGTTGTATATGAATATCAAAATTGTTCGCACGCACAAAAACATACAAATTATCATCATTCACCATCCAAAACAAAATCTGCTGCTATAAACAAATATACGATCGCTCTGCTTGTTTGTATTAATTAACTTTGGATTGTTGCGCGTTCCAATATCCTTCACCACCAACCAACCAACCAATCAATCACAAACTATATATCTCAAACAAATATAAAATTATATCGAAATCTCATAATGAACCAATAATAGTCTAAAGGATTATGGTGTTGCCTCAAACAGATACACTTTCTGCCAGAAATGTTTCAATGACATCCAGGGAGATACCGTTACACTGGGAGATGATCCACTGCAGTCACAAACGTAAGTATCGTTACCGACACAAACGTAAGAGGAATTTTGAAGTTCAGTATTTTAACCAAACTTAATTCAATATTGTAGGCAAATTAAAAAGGATCAATTCAAAGAAATGAAAAATGATCATCTCGAACTTGAACCATTTGTCGATTGCCAAGAATGTGGCCGAAAACAGCACCAAATTTGTGTTCTATGGTTAGACTCAATATGGCCTGGCGGTTTTGTTTGCAATCGCTGCCTGGAAAAGAAGGATTCCAAAAGAAAAGAGAATAAATTCAATGCTAAACGTTTACCCACGACCAAATTGGGTATTTACATTGAGACACGCGTCAATAACTTCCTAAAGAAAAAGGAAGCCGGTGCTGGTGAGGTACACATACGTGTTGTCTCTTCATCGGACAAATGTGTTGAGGTGAAGCCAGGCATGCGTAGACGCTTTGTGGAAAATGGCGATATGAGTGCCGAATTTCCATACAGAGCAAAGGCATTGTTTGCTTTTGAGGAAGTCGACGGTATTGATGTTTGTTTCTTCGGCATGCACGTTCAAGAGTATGGTTCTGAATGTCCACCACCGAATACCAGACGTGTATATATTGCGTATTTGGATTCGGTGCATTTCTTTAGGCCACGCCAATATCGTACCGCAGTGTATCATGAAATTTTACTTGGTTATATGGACTATGTTAAACAATTGGGCTATACCATGGCCCACATTTGGGCTTGTCCTCCATCGGAAGGTGACGATTACATATTCCACTGCCATCCTACAGATCAAAGAATACCTAAACCGAAACGTCTGCAAGAGTGGTATAAGAAAATGTTAGATAAGGGCATGATTGAACGTACTATCCAGGACTATAAGGATATCATGAAGCAAGCCGTTGAAGATAAACTTTCATCGGCAGCTGAACTACCTTACTTCGAAGGTGATTTCTGGCCAAATGTTTTGGAAGAAAGTATAAAAGAACTCGATCAGGAAGAAGAGGAGAAACGCAAGCAGGCTGAAGCCGCAGAAGCAGCGGCTGCTGCTGCCGCTAATGTAAGTGATCCGATGCGAGTTGTAAGTAGCAACGCAATTTATGTTTGTTTATTGAAAATTTCCTTTCTAATAGATTTTCTCAATTGAGGACAATGATGTGAGTGGTGATGGCAAAAAGAAGGGACAGAAAAAGGCCAAAAAATCAAACAAGTCAAAGGCTGCTCAACGAAAAAATAATAAAAATCGAATGAGCAACAAGCGGGCAATGATCTCTCGACAAAAATTTATGCCACCATGGAGAAGCACAAAGAAGTATTCTTCGTCATTAGACTGCATTCGGCCCAATCTGCAGCCAGTTTGGCGGTAAGTGCGGAGCTTAATTTTAAAATATTGTAGAAATATTAATATACAATGCTATTGATTTACATTTACAGCCCATACAGGATCCCGATCCGTTGTTACAATGCGATCTGATGGATGGCCGTGATGCATTCCTCACCTTGGCTCGTGACAAACACTATGAATTCTCATCGTTGCGCAGAGCACAATTTTCCACATTATGTATGTTGTACGAGTTACATAATCAAGGACAAGATAAATTCGTGTATACATGCAACAATTGCAAGACGGCTGTTGAAACACGTTTCCACTGTACAGTGTGTGATGTAAGTTACAAAATTATATTTTAGTGATTTTTTGATACTCATGTTCAAGTAATTGTCTTGCTTTTTTCAGGACTTTGATTTGTGTACACTATGTTATGAGAAGATTGGCCATCCCCATAAAATGGAAAAACTTGGTTTCGATCTGGACGATGGTTCTTCTCCAGCCGATTTGAAGCAAGCCAATCCTCAGGAGGCACGCAAACAGTCCATACAGCGTTGCATACAATCATTGGTTCACGCTTGTCAGTGTCGCGATGCAAATTGTCGCCTGCCCTCATGCCAGAAGATGAAGCGTGTGGTTCAACACACAAAGAATTGCAAGCGGAAAACCAATGGTGGTTGTCCCATTTGCAAGCAGCTTATTGCATTATGCTGCTACCATGCCAAACATTGCCAAGAGCAAAAATGTCCAGTGCCTTTCTGTCCAAATATCAAACACAAACTCAAGCAACAACAACTGCAACAAAAGTATGTATTTGTCGTGTGTTTGTGAGGTTATGTGTGTAAACATGATCTAACTGTTTTATTTGTTTGTGTCATATTTAGATTGCAACAACAACAATTGTTACGGCGACGTGTTGCTCTCATGTCGCGCACAGTTACAGCTCCAGCTGCCTTGCCAGGACCAGCAGCAGTTTCCAATCCTGTGGTTGTTCCAAGTGGTGTGCCAGTTCCCAATGTAGCTATGGTGACACCTATGGTCATTGGTGGTCAGCCAGCCATAATGCCAGCTGGTGCAGCGGGAGCAATGAGTCCATCCACAGTACCAGTGCCCTCACCGGTGGCTGCTCCGATTGGTGGTGGCATGACATCCCCACATGCGCATCAGCCAGGCATGGGAATGAAACCAGGTGGTGGCCATTCTCCCTCACCAAATGTCTTGCAAGTTGTTAAACAGGTATGTACATTAAAATAAATAAATGTGTAAATGTGTTTAGACCTCCGATTGCAGGTACAGGAAGAAGCTGCCCGACAACAAGTTCCCCACGGTGGTGGCTTTGGCAAAGGCGGAGCTATGGCACCTCCTGTTATGCAACGTCATCACATGGGCGGTCTACCCAACCAACCGAATCCTGGTATGGTAGGTAATGTCGGGAATGTACCTGTGGGTACTGTTGGACCCATGGGTCCTGGTGGCAACAATGTTATGGGTAACAATTTATTACCCATGGATCAGTGGGGCAATCGTTATCCCAACAACAATGTTAATCAAGGCATGCGTCAACCCAATCAAAACCAGGTTATGCAACCTAATGCAATGCAACAACAAGTAAGGCAGTTTGAAAATTTGTACAAAAAGTAAAAACTCTCTGAAATACCAATTAACAATTTTAATTTCAGGGAATGATGGGTGGCATGGTTAGTGCTGCAGGTTCTCAACAAATTCCCGGTAGTTCCGGCAATATGCCTGGTAATGCCCAAGGTATCGGTGGCATCGGCGGCAATACAACCGGCATGGTAGGTATGGGCGGTGCTGGCCCAATGGGTGGAGGTCCTGGTGCAGGAATACGTCCCCAAGGGCAGCATCCAAATGCTGGTGGAGTTGGAGGCACAGGTCAAATGCCAAATGGCCCCCGTAATAAGCAATTGAATACTCAGCAGCTAGATCAAGTCATGGAAAAAATTAAAACCGATCCAACCAATGAAGGTCATCTGCAAATCTTGCAAGTGTTGAAACAGAATCCACAAATAATGGCCGAACTCATTAAACGTCAGCAAAGACAAAACAATGCAAATGCTGGTGGTAGACAACAAAGTGCTGGGGGTGGTGCTGGGGGATCAGGCGTTGGGTCTGCGGTTAATGGTCCTCAGCAACAACAGCAGCAACAGCAACTGCAACAACAGCAGGTTATGCAACAACAGCAACAAATGCAACATATGATGAGCCAGCAACAACAAATGCCCCAACAGCAACAGGTTATGATGCAACAACAACAGCAAAATGTTGGACAACATCAGCGTATGCCAGGAATGCAAAATCCAATGATGATGCAACAACAACAGCAGGGACAAGTAAGTGCAAAGAAAAAAAGTCTACAATCTTGAGCTTTTTTATTCACAGAAGATATTTAAAAGACCTCCAAAAATATATTTTACTTGTAGCAGATTTCCTTTAGATTTCTTTACAATACTTCTTTCTTGTTTTATATTTTGTAGGCTACCAACGCACAATGGTACAAAATGCGTCAAATGCCTAATTACCCACCTCCATACCGTCAGCGAGCGCCTCAGCAAATGGGCGGCGTTGGAGGGCCAGGTCAACAATTTGGCGGTGTTGGTTCATTTGGTGGCCCAGGAGGGGGAGCTCCCACCGGTGGACCAGTCGATCAGTATGCTGCCATGCAGCAGGGATTGAAACCATCACCACAACAACAAATGGCTGGTATGCCTGGAGTACAGCAACAACAAATTATGCAAGGAGCTGGAGGTATGGTTGGTGGTCCAAATGTTATGGGTCCACCAACACCGCACACTTTACAACAGCAATTGATGCAACAATCATCGAGAGCATCACCGCCAATCCGTTCTCCACAACCCACACCCTCTCCACGATCGGCACCATCGCCACGAGCAGGGCCCTCGGCCTCGCCACGTGCTCAGCCTAGTCCTCATCACGCAATGTCACATTCACCCGCGCCTCAAACATCCCATGATGGTCTACACAATCATGGGGGTATGCATCCGCATCAGTCACCACTGCCAGGTGTGCCACAAGATGTGGTTGGTGGTGTAGGAGGAGTTGTGGGCGGTCCCGGTGGCCCTGTTTCCGATGCCTCCGATCAACTTACCAAATTTGTAGAACAACTTTAGTGTAATTAGCTAATGGCAGCGGCTCAATCCCCTTACCCGAATCCATCTCCCTCACCCCATGGCAGCCGCTTTAATATGAATCCCTCTTCCCAGCAACACCACCAACAACAGCATCGTTATTTCTAAGACTACTTACACACACACAACCAATCAAAAGGCAGACAATTCAGGTTTGCATTATCAATACTATTTTTTTACAAATTGTAACAAGAACTCTTTGGACACATGACATGCAATCATCATGTAGCTAATCTGGTAGCAGCAAATTAAAATTGCTGTTTATTATCACATCTTGTACTCATGTTATTTAGTTTTTTTTTTAATTTACTTATACAATAGGTTTTATTCACAATAATAACATTTTAAATGTTTTTTATGGTTATTATCTTTTTTTTTTTGTTTTAGAAATAGCACTTGCAAAAACGTTCTTTGTTTAATTTTTGTACATCATCTATTTAAGACAAAAACTAAATTCTTCATAATTTTATATATTTATATAGATATACATAAACGATTCCTAATGATCCCTCTATCTCTTAGTAATATTGCTAAGATTTGTTGCTTAAATCAATAAAGCACGACACACGCGCATCACACTCGTTTGTAATTGATAACAGATTAATTGAATCAATCCCGATGGAGGAAAAAGAAGAAACAAATGTAATATATTCGATTAAAATAGTTGGGGACATTGGAAGGTGTCTTTTATCCAAAATATGAACGTGTGTTCTTTTTCTAATTTTGCAGTACAATTTGCCATACAATACTTCTACACAATTTTATAGATTCCGAAAAATTTAAATTAATTTCTTTGTTTTAATTATTGGGCGTACGTTACAAAAATGTTGAAGTCAAATTATTAGGTTTTTTAAGTAAAATATTTAAATCAAATACTTCGATTTTATGCTGATGAAATGTCAAACTTGAAATATAATAGGGAATTTGAAGAAAATGTTGCATTTTACACTTTTGGATATGTGACGCATATTTTGTCCCCAAAACACAAACATTTTTCTCGATTATTTTTATTTGAGTTCCACGCCGCAATAATATAGAAGAAAACAATTCCCAATGTGTCCCCCAATATATGTCACTGCTACTCATTGAATACTACCAATAAAATTCACAAAAACAAAACTAAACTAATCAGAATGATAGCTTATAAAATATATTAAACATAAAAAGTCTTAGCTACTACATAGTCAACCAAGAACCATACACAACCACAACACCCAAGTCCCCCTTCCCAGACTTAAAATAATTAACTAAAACAAAATAATATAAAAATATGGAAACATTAATAAAAAAAGAAAACTCGTAATAATTTAAGCCCTAGCAATCTAAGGAATTTTATACTTTTCTCTATAAAAAACATATTAATTTATATTATATAAAAGAAAACAAGACGAAAAAGTTTATTTTAGCACTTTGAGCTAGACCTACATATATAATAAATATTTAATATTAATTATAAAAATAATTTTAGAAACAAAAATTATGCTAAGGATGTATATGTGTTTAAAAAATGAAATGTCTGAAAGAAACAAGATTAAAAAAGAAGAACTACCAGAAAAATCCATTACAGCTATTAAATAAGTGATTTAATTTAATAACAAATCCTCCCCCGAAATAGGCAAAAAACTGCAACAAACTAAATTACTTTGTAAAATGTTATTAAATATTTTGTAAATATTAATTATTATGGTATCCTAGTATCCTAATTTTTCCCTTTTTGTTTTTTTCTTTTTTAGCTAATGTAAGGCACTTATATAACATAATGTTAAATATATATATTTAAAAAAAAAAAAATAATACACCACCTACAACTCACTTTTCTATACATTTTCTGTGAAGAACCAACCTCTCATCAAAAAATGCAGATGAAATTTTTTTATTTCCCCTCCAATTCTAATTTGTTTACATCCAGTTTTTGACAATGTAAATAGATAAATAGTATCTAGCGTGTAAATAAATTGAAAAACTCTCATTTTCCCCTTTCGAAGAAGAGAACCAAACCTCCTTAAAAACACCCCTATCAATACTATGTAACACAATGTCAACACAATTCGATTCTGAGGTGTTATTTATTTTAATAACACAATAGAAAATTCAAAATTTCCACAGCAATACATCAGGCATGTCACTGGAATGAATTCGGTACGAAAGTGATTTTAATTTCGTATTTAGCTTCTTCAGAAATCATAAAACGCAACATTTTTCTGATTTGAAACCACTTTTGTATTTGCAAGTGAAATCTTGAGTCTTGAAAATCACTTTTTTCGTCAAAAAAAAATTATTCATCTGTGATAACCAAACGCTTTATGAATAATAAACTAAAGCAAAGGGAAAAACAAAACAAAAAGAGAACACACAAAAAAAGAATTTTGTAAAAAATTGTAATTATCTTAAAATATGTATTGTGGAATGTTGTTTAATCAACTAATATTTTCGGGGCAGGCACATTAATTCGCCACAAGAAACAATTGTCATAGATTTTATCGAAAGCCCCAAGGACCTAACGAGGGGTTATGTCAAAGGTGATCGATTGGTTGCCGCCGAAACAAGTTAGTCACAGCTTACCGAAAAACAAAATTTCTCGGGACCACCCACCAAAGATTGCAATGGGTGGAAAAAGATATAGTCAGACTTGACCACCGTATATGTTAAAAATTGTGTCACAATAAAAAAGAAAATGCAAAAACTGGTGGTCGGTCTTTTCAACAAATATGTGCTCAGTGAGTGATTTAGGAATCAATTGCAATGTTTCTTTTTAAACAGAATATTACACTTCAACAATGTTTCTACTCTTGTGTGTTTGTTTTGATTCCACATTCATTCGTTCTTTCATTCCCCTAATGTTACCATATTGAATATATATATAGTTACCATATTTACACTGAAATCGTAGTTCACCAACCGAATCGTATGAAAATCTGAAGAAGCTAAAAAAACTAACGATTTTAATTACGAAATTCAAACCATTTCGATACGATTTTGTGACATGCTTGCAAAATAACGGTAAATTGCGAGCATGCCAAAATTCTTAATTCTCAAGAAACCTTTTTATGTTTGGTATGCAATTTGCAAAACAACACCCACAAACCAGTTTAGCTATTCTCACATCTTTCAAAGATTAAGGAAAATAATGTTTATACCTCCCGATTTATTTGTTTTTTTTTTTTAACCAAAATCTTTAAAATTTGGAGATTTTAAAAATGTAAAAATGTAATTTACTCTAAATGAATAAGCGGGCTTGATCTGTGATTGGTCAAGCATACATCCATTTGTTCCAACACATTTGACAGATCAGATTAAAAAAAAACTTACATTCTCAAGGATTTAAACCCAAAAAAGATCTCGAATACCTTAGATTTCATGGTTTTGTCTAACATTGTTGTTGCATAGTACTCATGGATATATAGATCGTTTTCTAAAATCCAATGTTCAACATTTCACTACATATATTATGTGTCCCCATTCAAAAGCACTGGGAGGAAACCACAGACATACACAACAACTGCCGTTTAAAATATTTTTATTGCATATAGAAAATGTGATTTTTCAATAGGAAAATGTATTGATAGAATATACAGCACTACTATATAAAAAGAAAAGAAAACAAAAATTAACCTTACAAATTCAACAACAACAAAACAAAGAAAGCCGCCCAATCTTTGTTATAACAAAAACAAAAAGAGAAGAAAAAACAAAATTTTAATTTTTATTAGAAGATTTCAGCAGATCAGCAACAAATCAATCATATAGGAAAAAATGATAAATAAAAATGCCTTAACTTTTAAAGATTATGAGAAATGTAAATATATCAATCCAATTTTGAAATAAGTTTTAGAATGCAAACAAAAAAAAAAAAACAGAAATATGTGTTTAACTTTGTTTTCTGCCACCACCATGAAACCGCCACAACCGCCTTCAAAGTTAAATGCATATTTTTCTTTCTTTTTTTTTGTCTGAAACTCTAAACTTATAACAATTTGTAGTTTTATCTAAAAAGAAGTCATTATCCCCTTACAAATGCATTGCATTGTAAATAATAATAATAATAATATAAATAGAAACTAGGATCAATAAATTTAACAGAATGAAAGAAAGAAAATCAATGAAATATTCCAAAACTGTTGTGTGATTAAATATATTAAAAAAAAAAAATGAAAAAAAGAATAAATATTAATATTTAATTGTTATTTAAGATATATACTTTTTTTAAATATAGTATTTATCATTTGATGATCCCCCGACACCGATACATGCTAAACTCGTTAATATTTTTTAAAATCTAATTCTTTGTAAGTAATGCTTAAGTAAATTTCGAAATAATTTGAGTTGAAACATTTTTTTGTCGTTGCAAGTATTTTTTTGTTTTATGCATATTATTTGATTAGTTTTGTAGTAGCCATTTTTATAAGAAAAAAATATATATTTTTAGTTCGTTTTTTTTATTGCACTGAGTATAATTAATTTTATGTCTTAAGTAAAAAAATCTAAATGTATGAATACAAACAACAAACACATATATCTAACTAAAGTAAATGCCGTATTATGTATAAGTGTTTAATTTTTAAAGACTCTAGGGTGTATACAATTGAAAATATTTTAGTTTTTTGGGCAAAAACCGCCATTGCCTAAGAAATTGAACCAATCGACAACAATATGTCTATGTTTTTATTTTTCCATGGACTCACAAAAAACTACAACAATATATTGTAGATAAAAACGGCTTAATATTAAAACACTCAAATTTGTTGATATGATTTAAAACTTCTTTCTTTACAACCAACCAATCGAGGGAAGATAAATTTTATTCAACACTTGTAGATTGATATATCATCTCAACACAATCACCACAAGTCAACAAATGAAATCGAACATAAAATCCAAAAAATTAAAACTCCTCATTCTCTTTAAATAATCATCAAGTAAATTCATTAAACAAAAAACATGCAAAATATGTGTATAGTAAGCGTAAATATAATTGCATTATAATGATGACATGTATACATAATCGTTAAAAAGAGTAATTTCAACAACAAAACTAACCCAGAAAGAACAATTCTTAAATACTTAAACAAATAAATAAATAAAATGATACAATTATTTTTAATTTTTGTGTGTAGTTGATGAGTAAAATTCGGTAACATAACATCCTTCACGGAGTAAAAAATATATAGTTCGCGATAAAGTAAATATTAGAAAAAACTAATGTAAGCGCTATATATAAATATATAATACCCAGACCGAAGAAGTTCGAAGCAAAGCGATAGAATAGTTAATGCTTTGCATTATCTTTTAGTAAAAAAAAACATAAAAAATCAGCATTATTTGTATATTATTTAATTATATATTTAAAAATAAGAAAAGTCGTTTATAAAGTAATATTAATTAATATAAAATCATAAAAAAATTAAAAAAAACAAAAATTAAAAAGATAATAATTATATACTTGTAAAAGAAAACTTAATTTAAATAAAAAAATGCGTATGAAAATAATTTAAAAATAAAAAAATTAATAAAAAAATGTTGTTGTTTTTTTATTTGCAATACCCCTAAAATTAACTAATGTGTACACAAACATTTTCGCAAACAATGAAATTACACATTTCACAACGTCGAAAAATTAATTTCTTTTAATTTGATGTAAGATTGTGATGTCTTTAGATTCCGTTCGATTGGGTTAACTACGAAAACTACCATTATTCAGTGTAATATGACAACATTTTTTGTGCAAAAATAAAGTAAGTTGCTTTGACCCCTTATCCTCCTACCACAGTGCAGTGTGAATATTTTAATAACAAGTTTGGTTTTAAATCATATATAAATTCCTGTGCTTGCCCTTAAATGATTAAAATGTTAATTAACATTCTAAAATATAAATATATAGTGGGCCAAAATACCGCAGAGCAACATTCGGGAAGCGTGTGACGGTTTCATTGGCCGTTTGAAGGGCAAAATTCGTGCAAAAGGTGACCAATTCGAACAAATCTAAACTTTCTTTCAATAAAATTAAAATGTCAAAATTATGGCGCTTGACTTTGTTGCAGTTTTGCTGTCCATGTAGGTCCACGATATCGTATAGCCCCCATATAACGGCACCCCCCGATATTGATGATTTTAGCCACATTTTTCAATGGTATTGTCTGAAATTCTACACAAGGAGTTCTTTGTGAGTACTTTACCAACTGGAAAAAAATTGTCTATATAGGTCCACAATATCGTATATTCCCCATATATCTTTCGATATTCGGTATTTTTAAGATTTTAACAGAATTTCTTTTTCTGAATATTTCTTAATTTGTCCCAAATGTGGGAGTGTATTCCGGCCGAACTTGCTGCTTTTTTACTTGTTTTTATCTCACCCTGTATATACATCTAGGAACATGGTGATTAAAATTCTCCCCAAAAGCTTTAAATATGTGTTTAAATGTCAACAGAATTTGAAAATGTTCAAAATTATTTTAATATTTAAATTTTCAGGTGATTGCTATGCCTTATATTGTCTTCATTGTACTATGTGTGCGTTACAGAAGTTCGAAATAAATGTAAAAACGTCGCTTTTACAAAAAGTCACTCTAACCATGGTAGAATTAAGAAGGTTAAGTCATATGTTTACATTTTTTTCAAAATTATTCATTCTCATATACAAAAATCAGAGATGGGAACTTATTCTGCATACAGTGAAATTTGACCTGGTCAATTACAAAAAATGCAATGTCTATTTGAAGTGACTTTACTTCCTTTATTTTACCATGACCCTAACTTAATGAGTAAACTGAACTTTATGTTGGTAAATTATTATTGGCTAATACCAAGTTTGCGTGGTACGTGATTCCTTGTTCGACCTCTAATTGCACTGTGCAACACGAAACATAATTACAAGGAAAATTCTTTAGTTTTTGAAAATTCCATTTTCTATTTACATCGCAGACTAACCAAAATAGTGCAGGCAATTTTCCCCCTCTTCCACGCTTTCTGAAAATTTGTCATAAAATTGTACTATATCTCCTGGAAGAAGTTAAAAATTCTATGTCTAAATGACAGGAATTGATATACAATAAAAACACATTCCACTTTTGTTAGATTATCATAAACATATGATTTCTTCTATCTTCAATTTCCTTGGTGTCGATTTTCAAAAAGAAGAAGAAGATTCCTCCCTATAGCAGATTATAATTATCGGTAAACTGATTTCCTTGAGGGGGCAAATAGCAGCGCAGCTGAAGTTCGTCATAAAACGAATGTTTATGTTTTGATAGAAACCAATTTTCAAAATAATAGAATCTTTGGACTAAATATAATATAATTGGGTTATTCCGCTTGTAAATAGTCGATTCTTGGAAATGTTAGCAATCCCCTTATCAATGGGGGCATATAATGTTGCGCGCACACACCACCCATGGACTTTTGTTGACAGAAAGGATTTATATATCGGACAAATCATTAATCTTATCAAATAATAATAACAACATTTTGCAAAGATTATTATGAAAAACATTGTGATTGTCAGTGTTACCTACCACCAAGAAAGTATGGACCTTATAATTAAAGTTCAAGTGATTTGAACACTTGGTGCAAGAACATTGTGTGTGTATACTATTGGGTGATAATACACGAAAATAGATACAAAAACAATTGCAAAATTTTATTTCAACATATAACGTCATATATATAAAAAACGTTATAGAGTTAATATATAATAAACCGAATACCCACATTTCAACGTTACTAAATAAAACGGAAAGGGACAAAATCACAACCAAATAAGTTACAAAGATGACAACTTGAAACAATTCGGGTTTTGTAAAATCTCTCCACTTTTAATTAGGTTCTAGAGGAAGAGAAAAAAGAGACAAAGAAATTGCTCAATTAGCAATGTTGACATTAATCAACTTTGGAATTTCGTATGCTCGACATATTTCGTCGAATTTCAGGTAACGATGCTAGAGTTATAAATAAAGGTATATATGAAAAAATTTGAATGTTTGCCCCTCCCGGCAGAGGTCATCATGAATGATCATTGGGAGAGTAAATCACTAGCTATGTCGGTTTGTCTGTCTGTCTTTCGATCGAATTGAGCTAGAAGGCTAAAATTTTGCACACATGTGTTTTTTTTGCCAGTAGGAAGGTTAAGTTCGTAAATGGGCCATGTCGGTCCACGTTTTCGTATAGCCCTCCTGTAATGGTATTTTCCGATATTTCATATTTTAATGATTTTAGCTACATTATTCACCCGATTTGTTTCAAATTCCAAATTCGAAGTTGGTATTGGGTACTAAAACCTATGCCCAAAAAATTCGTATTCAGGTCCACGTCTTTGTATAACGGTACCTTCCAATATTCGGTATTTTAAATGATTTTAGCGACATTATTCCCTCGAATTGCATTTTGGTAAGAATTTTTCAGAAAAAAAAAAATTATTTGTGATGGAATTCAAGCGTGATATATATTTGGCTGGAAAGCCACAAGTGGCTATCGTTAGAGAATGTGTGAAATGTGAATAAATCTTTTGTGTCTCGTACCATCGCTCGTTACCTTGATACTGGTAGCGTATCCCGACGTCAAGGAAGTGGACAGAAGAAAACAGCAACATCAGCAGAAATGGTTCGAAAAATAAAAAAGCGACTTGATCGAAACCCGCGCCGCAGTGGCCGAAAAATGGCTCGTGAGCTGAGCATATCGCAATATTCCATTCGGCAAATATTGAAAAATGAGCTCGAGGTAAAGCCATTGCAATTCCAAAAAGTGCAAGAACTTTCAACGCAACCTTGAAAGAAAATAGACTCAAAAGAGCTAAAGAGTTGCTTCGCTTGGCCGAAAGTGGGGAACTGCCAAAATTTTGGTTTCTCCGATTAGAAAACATTTGTTGTCCATCTGTTTGTACAAGCGCCGGCCATAGTGATGGTGTGGGCCGCCATAACAGCCGATGGTCGCTCTCCGCTCGTATTCATCGACCGTGGCATCAGAAAAACTGCCGAATATTATCGCGAAAATATTCTGGAGGGTGTATTAAAGCCTTGGGCACGCAAACATTTTGGACATTCTAACAGGACTTAGGACCATCAGACTCTGCACGCGCAGCCCAAGAATGGTTACAAAATGAGGTTCCTCGCTTTATTTCCAGCAGACAATGGCCACCAAAATCTCCGGATACCAATCCGTTGGACTATTGTGTCTGAAGTATTTTGGAAAGCAAGGTTGGCACTAAAAATACCAAAGTGTCGATCACCTCAAGCAAGCGCTTCGCCGGGATTGGGCCAAAATGCCGCAAAGCAACATTCGGGCAGCGTGTGACGGTTTCACTTGCCATTTGAAGGCCACAATTCGTGCCAAAGGTGACCAATTTGAACAAATCTAAACTTTTTCTAAAATTTGATGCTATTCCCGAAATTTGTTGCTTTCATTCAACAAAATTTAAAAAAATATAAAAATTGTGGCGTTTGACTTTGTTGCAGTTTTTTATCTTCTGTCCACTTCCTGATGTTGCTGTTTTCTTCCGTCCACTTCCTTGACGTCGGGCTACGCTACTAGTATCACGGTAACGAGTAATGGTACGAGACATATAAGATTTATTCACATTTAAATGCTGAAGTGCTCTAACGATAGTCACTTGTGGTTTTCCAGCCAAATATAAAGAAAGCACACTATCACGCTTGAATTCCATTACAAATAACTTTTTTCTGGAGAATGCTTTTGTACGCTTGTAAACAATATAATGAGCTGTCACTGGAATAATTTTAACAGCTGTCGGATGAATGGCTTGGAAATGACAACAGTTTGAAGTTAGTTGCAATTTTTTCATCTCACCCTGTGTATATATACTTAAAAATATCTACATATTATTTAAAATTATCACAAGACTCATATTATAGTCAGGTAGATTAAAATATGCCACACTATGCGGACTTTAACCTTTCACTATTCTCAGTATCTCATATTAAAGTTTTAATGCTTTAATTGTAATTGGGCTATTCATTTCATTATTCCGTTTGTAACGTTAGAAAATATCCATGGAGAACATAGAAGTCTATGCTTATTTATTCTATATTATAAATCGGATAATAGCTTGATTCCCACATTTGTTTGTCAGTCATCTAAGCCATGGAATCATATATTTGCATTTTTTTTTTTCAAAATTTTACTTCTAACAAAATTTCATTGTCAAAATGTATATTCACAAATCCATTGTATATACACAAATCGGAGAGAAGAATCCTTTTTCTATAAAGCTAAATTTGACAAGATCAATTAAAAAATGCAGATTTGGGAATGCCTGTTTGAAATGAGTTTAACTTAATGTCATCGTACCATGATCTCATGCTTTATACAGAACATAGTAACAATTTTTAAGATTTTTCTGGTGATGAAGGGTATTAAAAGGTTCGGTATGGTCGACATTGTTGCTAGTTTTTATGTCGATAAGGGAACATTTTAATTTTATTTGAGTTGCTATATAAACAAATCAGTATTTTTTCTTTTATCAATATGTAGATTTTAAATAAAAAACCCAAATTGCTTTGAACTGGATTATGTCACAGTAAATGCTTCCAAACATTTTGCAGGTTTATTTTTAAACCCCATTTATAGCCAAATGGCAAATATGCAGTTTGAAAAATATTTCCGTTTATGTATACACAGGGAATTTCCATTAAGGCCATATAGTTTTTAGTGTGATTATCTGAACTTTAGCCATATCATTAGCATGCGTCTGTGATTAAAAACAAGGTCAATTGATTAAGTTTACACGGGAGTCCAATTCAGATCCGAGCCTTCTCTAGCTGTTAAACATTTTTACGGTAAATTCATTGCCAAAAAATGAATCATTAAAATATATTTTACAAAAAATAATTTAGACCATTTTGTGTGTATATTTCATGTAGAAGAAACAAGTGAAAAAACTGTAAGTTCGGCCGGACCGAACTCTGAATACCCTCCACCATTTGGAACGAATTTGAACATTTTCAAAAAATAAAATCCTTAAAAAATTCTGTTGAAATCTTAAAAATGCCGAATTTAGCATTTATATTAGGGTCTATACGACGACATGGACCTGCATAGGTAGCTTTTGTCATAAGCCATTACAATATTCTAAAAAACTAAACTAAAAAAAACGGTGAATAATGTAGCTAAAATCATCAAAATACCGAATATTGGGAGGTAACGTTATATGGCGGCTATACGAAGACATGGACCTGCACAGACAATTTTCTGTCTTAGGCTGTAGTATCCATTTCGAACTTCAAATACCAAATTTGAAACAATTCCGGTGAATATTGTCGCTAAAATTAACAAGGTACCGAATATCGGGAGGTACCGTTTTATGAGGGCTATACGAAGACGTGGACCTGCATAGACAATTTTCTGTCTTAGGCTGTAGTATCAATTTCGAACTTCAAATACCAAATTTAAAACAGTTCCGGTGAATAATGTCGCTAAAATCAACGAAGTACCGAATATCAACAAAGTACCGAAGACGTGGACCTGCACAGACAATTTTCTGTCTTAGGCTGTAGTATCCATTTCGAACTTCAAATACCAAATTTGAAACAGTTCCGGTGAATAATGTAGCCTAAATCATCAAAATACCGGATATCGCGAGGTAACGTTATATGGCGGCTATACGAAGACGTCAACCTGCACAGACAATTTTCTGTCTTAGGCTGTTGTATCCATTTCGAACTTCAAATACCAAATGTGAAACAATTCCGTTGAATGTCGCTAAAATCAACAAAGTACCGAATATCGGGAGGTACCGTTTTATGGGGCTATACGAAGACGTGGACCTGCATAGGCAATTTTCTGTCTTAGGCTGTGGTATCCATTTCGAACTTCAAATACCAAAATTGAAACAGTTCCGGTGAATAATGTCGCTAAAATCATCAAAATACCGAATATCGGGAGGTACCGTTATATGGGGGCTATACCAAAACGTGGACCTACATTGCTCATTTTCAATATCAGTCCTGTAGATATAATATACATTTGAGTAAAATTTTATCAATTAACTTCATTTCGTTCCGGAGCTAGAGTGATTTCCACAAACGGATAGACGGACGGACATCGCTAAATCGACATAGAATTTTATGCTGATCAAGGGGTCTAAAATGTATATTTCGGGGTCTTTGGTGAAAATCGGTCCAAATTTGGATATAGCTCCCATATATATCTACGACCGATTTCAAGTTTATTGTGGCCCAAATGTCTAATGGCATTTCCTACCGAATTCAGCCTACAAACATAAACTTAAAATTTGGTGAAAATCGGTTCAGATATAGCTATAGCTCCCATGCATACATTTCATTCGATTTTAGGTTTCATGTGCACCAAATGGCTAATAATAGTCCAAATGGTCCCATATATATATATATATATATATATATATATATATATATATATATATATATATATATATATATATATATATATATATATATATATATATATATATATATATATATATATATATATATATATATATCATTATTCGATTTCATGTTTATTGTGCACCAAATATTAACCCAAATGGAGTGAATTTTCGCAATTCAACCGAGTTTAGCATAGAAGCAAGAATTTCAAAGTTGCTTCTTTATATATGTTTCATCCGATTTGGCGTTTAACTCCAACCTTTCGAAATTTCACTCTACCATAATATTTTGTACCATATATCTCATGGAGCTCAGAAATTGCAATATACACCTTTCTTTTACGAGAGCTCTACTAAATATGCATAGTGGTATTCTATAGTCGGCCCTTGAGCTTTCCTTACTGGTTTTGTTGGTAACGTGATGAAAAAATCAGAAATTATAAACATTTTAATTTTACCGATTTTTTTTTTCGGTAACTCGAAAAATGACTTAGAGAATCGGACTACTGTAGTGGGATTGTCCAACTCATTTTTGTTGTTACCGACAAAAATCGGTAACTTTGAAACCCAAAAAGATGTTAAAGACGTTAACTATCGATAGGTAGCGACTACTCTGATTTCGTCGCTAACTTACCGATAAATTTCGTAAATTACCGAAATTGTAAGCATTTAAATTTTACCGACTACTGATGTCAACATTTTTTTTTTTCAAACAAATTATTTGAATATCAAAAAAAATTAATGGATTTAAAAAAATATATATATTAATTTTTTTTATTAAATAATTAATTAATTTCTGAATTTAAAATGAAATATCTAAATTTCAAATGAGTTACAACTATTTTTTTGAATTACAGATGGAAATGGTGTAGCTTTAAACCACCAACTTCAAAAGAATTTTGTCTTGTGGCCAGAACAAATAACTGAAAGACAAAAACCGATTTGTCTATTTACTCCAATATTCGATCGCCGTCCCATTAAAACTGTTCAAAACGTTGGTCATTTGCTGCACACTGTAAAACAACATTCGTGTGCTGTCGCATGTTTCGATACCGCTGTTTCGTTTAATCTATAAGATATATACATATAGATAGGATGAATTTTGATTTTTTTTATATAGATGTGACGACAATAACATTGCTAATACTTTAATAATATAATTTTTAATCGATACCGAAAACTCACTTCAATTGCCTCCATGATAAGAAGTCCAAATCTATTATAAATCAAATGTTCCTTTTTGTTCTATAGCGTGTTATTTATAATCTATTATTTGTATGTATTTTTTTTTTGAACAATATATTGCAAAATTATATGATAATTAGAAGGTGAGTAATTTGCAGCTGTTTGGATTAACAATTTGGGATTTTTTCATTTTCATTTTGGGATTTTTGTAATGTAGCTAAAGGTCCAATAGTCCAATTTCAACACCTGACATTTAAGCTAATAAAGAATTTTCAATAAAAAAATATATATACAGGGTGAGATAAAAAACTGCAAGAAAGTTTCACGCTATAATTTTTAATTTTTTTTAAATTGTATTGAATGAAACGTCCAAGATTTTCGTGGCCAAGGCTTTAATACACCCTACAACAACACCTGACATTTAAGCTAATAAAGAATTTTCAATAAAAAACATATATATATATATATATATATATATATATATATATATATATATATATATATATATATATATATATAAGTTAACGGCTCACCCTAATAAACATCAAACTAAATATGCAAACCAACTAGTAAACATTCCCATCATTATGCTGCGCAAGCAGTCCGACAAATCAACAGGAATATGACACCAGGGCAGTCATCCGCCACAAACACGCGCACTAATACCAGCGCACCGCAAGTGATGACTCAGCGTAATAACGAGCACGACCAGGCTGCAGTATAATATTAGTTTTAAGTTGAAGCAATTCATAATTGTAAATCCAACAAGAGAGGTGCATAGCACCGCAACATAAATGTTAGTAACAAAATAAAGAAACACCATAGCAGTGTGAAATAAACTTTAACTTCTAACATTAACTGGCGCCCAACAACTACAAGGATCAACACATCCTAGAACCCAACAACCACAAGGATTAAAACATCCCAACAGCCGGTACGAGAACCGTTCCTGAGTAGGAGTACGAAAAGGATGTTACGTAAGAACTAGCGGACTACCGGGATATAAGGAAAATGATCAAATTATTATTAGTAAGTTATTATAAATTTAACAAAAGTAAAAAAGAAGAAATGTTAAAATAAAATTAAACAAAATAAGGAATAACACAGAAAGTGAAAGTGTGAAATCTAATTTACAAAAATCATATTTGTGCTAGAATACGTTTAACAAAAATAACAAAGTAAGAAGAAAGAAATGTTAGAGTAAGGTAAAACAAAAAATAAAGTGTGACATCTAAATTTGCAAAAAAATCATATTTGTGCGAAATTAACAAATGTAAGAAATATGAAATGTTAGATTAAGTTAAACAAAAAAATAGAGTGTGGCATCCAAATTTAAAGAGTCATATCCGTGCTGAAATAAGTTTAAAGAAATTTTGATAATAGATTTGTGACGAGAACTAGGATTTGGTGTTTCTTTTTCTCCTTTTTTTCGAGCGGCCAATGCCGGAAGATTTAAACAACTTAATAACAAGGGTCGAAGCTATGAGTGTTTCAGGACAGACATCTTCGCCTTCTGGGGCAGCTCCCGTAAGGTTTAATCCCTTTACGGAAAGTCAGACTAATGAGGTGAAACGAATAATAAGTGAGACGGTGGCAAACCTTCTCAAACAGGGGGAGGATGTTACCGCCACTAAAGATGTCGACATAGAAGGATCTGGGGATATCTCAGAAGGAGAGAGAATACCAGACATAGTGAAGACGTTAAGGGAATTCTCGGGCAAGCCAGGAGAATTTAGTTCGTGGAGGAAAGCTGTTGATAGGATCATGAACATTTATGAGTCACAAAGGGGAACAACCAAATACTTCACAATTCTACACACTGTTAGGCATAAAATTGTTGGTGAGGCCGACACGGCTTTGGAGTCTTATCGGACCCCATTAAATTGGAAAGCGATAAGAAAGTGTTTAGTGCTTCATTTTTCAGATAAGAGAGATATTTCGACCTTAGAGTATCAAATGACCGTCCTATCTCAGGGTGGGCAAACCATAACAGATTTTTACCAGAAGGTTTACCACCATTTGTCTTTGATTCTGGACAAGATTGATTGTCTGGATATAGGGAACGAGGCTTTGGATGTATTGACCCAAACATATAGGGACAAGGCTTTGGACACCTTTATTCGAGGACTTAATGGTAATCTTCCAAGCTTAATGAGTGTTACAAACCCGACAAGTTTGCCTCAGGCTCTAAATGCCTGTTTAAAATTAGGTAATCTAGGTGTGCGTATTCAACACGCTACCGAGAAAGGATCTAGACCAAACAGGATCCCCCAAACTAACCCTCCTAGACATTTTTACCCACAGCTGACGATTGGTGATAGGAATTTTCAAGGTGACCAAAGGTACAGAGGCCCTACTCAATATCGTTATCGGAATTTCCGAAGTGGAGAACAACAATACGGAGGGCCGGCGAACTTTTCGAATCGACCTCCAGTAGTGAATAATTTTGGACACCCCCAATACGGAGGATACAGACCCCCACTTCCTCCTAAACCTGCTGTACCAATGGACGTGGATCAATCAATACAGACTAGGCAGGTAAACTATCAGAATAGGCCACAGTTGAGTAATGCTTTTAACAATGTTCAGCCTAACTTTAAGAGAAATAATTCAGGAAATATTCATCAGCCGCAAAAGCAGCAGAGAATGTTTAATGTTGAGGCCCAAATACGTGAGGATGCAGAGCCGGATGAAATGAATGGTTCTGATGAACAGGAATATGAGGTTTCCTATGACGAAGCGTACGAGGAGGATCTAGACGATCAGTTGGCAATTGTAGATGACGTTAATTTTTAGACTAGCTTCAACGTTGCCATACCTCCCTTTCAGAATGAAAAATGGCAACGAACTTAAATTTCTTATAGACACCGGTTCGAACAAAAATTATATTAATGGCAAATTTATTAGAAACCCTCTAAAGAACCAGAAACCTTTTCATGTTAAGTCCGTAGGCGGCATAGTTAGTATAGAGACCCATAGTTTTATTGACATTTTTAATTGCGGGATCGGAAAGTTAGAATTTTACATCCTTCCTGGTCTAGAGACCTTTGATGGGATAATAGGGAATGATACCCTGAAATCTTTGAATGCAGTGATTTACACTTGGAGATCCTATCTCACAATTCTGGATGGAAAGAAATTTCCTTTGAAAGAGCTGCAAATTGATGAGATTAATAACATGAATCTACGTTTAAATCATCTAAATCCCGAAGATGAAAAAGAAGTCAGGAATATTTTGGATGACCATCCAAACCTTTTTGCAGATCCCAATAAAAAACTCACTTATTCAACAATCGTACAAGCTGAAATTAATACGAGTAGTGATAGTCCAGTTTATTCAAAATCCTATCCGTATCCAATGGCACTGAAATCCGAAATTGACAAACAGATAGAAGAACTATTAAGGGACGGGATAATTCGCCCTTCCAGGTCCGCATATAATGCTCCAGTTTGGATAGTACCAAAAAAACCAGATGCTTCAGGTGTGAAAAAATACCGCATGGTTATTGACTATAGGAAACTTAATGAGATAACTAGACCTGACAGATACCCCATACCTGAAATTACAGAAATCTTGGCTAACTTAGGCGAACAGAAATACTTTTCCACCATAGATTTAAAGAGCGGATTCCATCAGATTCCACTTAGGGAATCCGATATTGAGAAAACAGCTTTTTCCGTCAAGAATGGAAAGTTCGAGTTCACAAGACTACCATTTGGACTACGTAACGCGTCTGCAATATTCCAAAGAGCTCTAGATGATATTCTTAGAGAGCATATAGGGAAACGGTGCTACGTCTACATTGATGACATTTTGATATTTGGTAGGACTAAAAAGGAACACATTGAAAATTTGAGGATAATATTCCGCACTTTGGAAGACTCTAATCTGAAAGTTCATTTGGACAAGAGTGAATTCTTAAAGGAAGAAATTGACTTCTTAGGGTTCAATGTAAAGGAAGGAGGTTTTTCTGCAAACCCAGACAGACTTAAGGCCATAGTTAATTTCCCTCAACCTAGAACAGTTCATGACTTGCGATCGTTCCTGGGTTTGACCGGACATTATCGGAGATTCATAAGGGGCTATGCTCAAATAGCCAAACCATTAACTTCCATGATGAGAGGCGATGTAGGGAAAACCCCGAGAAACCAGTCAAAAAAAATCAGTGTCAATTTGAATTCCGAACAGATTGAAAGTTTCAAACAGCTCAAGAACTGTTTGGTATCGGAGGAAGTCGTTTTGAACTATCCCGACTTTGATAAGCCCTTTGAACTCACTACTGACGCCTCGAAATACGCTTTAGGAGCAGTTTTATCTCAAGGCAATAGACCTATCACATACCTTTCTAGAACTCTCAGTAGGGCAGAAGAGGAATATGCGACAAATGAGAAAGAAATGCTGGCGATAATTTGGGCTTTAAAGGAATTGAATTGTTACTTGTATGGAGCAAGAAGCATAAAGATATTTACCGACCATCAACCTTTGACATTTGCGCTAAGCAACAAGAACACAAATGTGAAGATGAAGAAGTGGAAGGCACAGTTAGAAGAATATAATTACGAGTTAATTTATAAACCAGGTAGCACGAATGTAGTCGCGGACACGCTATCGAGACCACCAGTGACAGATGTTAACTCCCTAACGCCCACGGTTCACAGTGCCGAGGACTCATCGGAAGACCTAATTCCTTCCGCTGAGGTGCCAATAAATACCTTCAAAAATCAGATCATTATTGAGGAATCATCAGCTTCCTCATATGAATTTAACATTGTATTTCCCTCCTACCATAGACATATCATTAAAGAAACCAGTCTAGCGGAATCAGATCTGAAAGTCATATTAAAGAGATACTTAAATCCTACAGTAGTCAACGGCATCAAGACCTCAGAGCCAGTTATGCTTATGATTCAAGCACTGTACCCTCATCACTTCAGAAACATTAAAGTACGATTCGCTCGAACAATGGTTGAAGATGTTACTGATGAGGAGAGACAAAAACAAATCATTATTGAGACTCACAACAGAGCACATAGGAATAATGCCGAGAATAGGAGACAAATTTTAGAGAGCTATTACTTCCCTTCCATGACTAGGAAAATAAAGAATGTGATCAATATCTGTAAAGTATGTAAAGAAAATAAGTATGAGCGACATCCGAACGCTCCCAAACTTAATAAGACACCTATGCCAACTTATCCTGGGCATACAATCCACATAGATATCTTCTCTACAGACAAGTTTCGAGTTTTAACCGCAATAGACAAATTTACAAAATTCGCAGTAACCAGAATGATAAATGGCAAAGGCATTGAAGACATTAGGAAACCATTGAGAGAAATAATTTTCTACTTTGGGGTCCCGAAGTCAATTGTATTTGATAACGAGCGATCTTTCAATTCTCAGACCATTCGGTTTATGTTGGAAGACGAACTTGGCATGGAAATTTTTACGGCACCGCCTTATAAGAGCGAGGTTAATGGGCAAATAGAGAGATTCCATTCGACCTTATCGGAAATTATGCGTTGCAGTAAGTGTGAGCGACCCGATTACTCTTTTGAGGAGCTATTGCAAGATAGCGTTAACAAGTACAATCACACAATACATTCGTCAATTGGAAAGAAACCCGTAGATCTATTTTTTGGACGACCGACGACCTTTGGACCAGAGGACTACGAAAGGACTCGCCTTAACAACTACGAAAGACTCTTGAGGAAACAGGAAAATGATTTGGCAAATCATAATCGTGTTAGGGAAGAACCAAAAGAATATCAAGAAGGTCAGAAAATATTTGTCAAACAGAACAAGAGATTAGGAACCAAATTATCTAAACGTTTCAAAGAAGAAGTTGTAAAGGAGAATAGGCACTCAACTGTCCTGACTCAATCAGGGAGAATAGTCCATAAGAGTCATATCAGAAACTGACTTACTTATTTACCGGGTTTCCAGTTCTTAATTACAGGTTGCCTAGGGGTCACAGAAATATTGGACTACTCTCAATCAGAAGTGGTTCTTATAGAGAGTGGAATAGGAAAAATACAAACAGGGACATTCAAAATTTTGCATGTTATTAACATCAAGGAATATCATGACACTCTAGAGAGGATCAAGGACGACTTGGCCAAAGGAATTCCAGACAACCACCCACTACTCCCCTTCCTACATAATGACATCACTACCCTATCTCACCTTATAAATCGGCTAATGCCTGAAGAGAGATCTAAAAGATCTCTTGATGAGATTGGAACGGCGTGGAAATGGCTGGCAGGTAGTCCAGACCATGATGACCTTATGCTTTTGAAAAACAAAATCAATGAGTTAACAGACAACAGCAATAACCAGTTAATAATCAACAGAGATCTAATAGAAAGAATGCAGGAGATAACGAATGCGACAAATAGTATTTCAAAAATTTTAAAGACTAGTGAGGACTTCCGTAATACCCTCATATTGCAGGCAAAGTACAAAGTTGAAATTTTAAAGGAGGAAATAACGAATATTAATTCGGCCATTCATTTAACAAAATCCAACATTGTAAACACATTTATTTTATCGGAAATAGAAATTAGGAAAATAGAAGAAATATTTAATCAAGATGAAATCCCGTTTCAAAACATTGAACAAGCTTTAAATTTCGCACGAATAAAAATTGTAAACAATAGTACTAATATAATTTACATTATAAGCATTCCCAAAACTGTAAAAGAAATTTGTAATGTCATAACCATAAGACCTGTAAAAAATCAAAATACAGTTTTAAATCTTGATTATAAGAAAATTGTAAAATGTGAAAGAGCAACATTTGGAATTAAAAGTCCTTGTCAAAAAATAAATGGTATTGAATTATGTCTAGAATCTAATGTAGCCAATATAACAAACAATACATGTATTCCTAAATTAGTAACTAATAGCCCACATAATTGTTCAATAGTAAATGCAGATCACATTAATAATTTAGAGGAAATAGAACCTGGATTAATTTTGATAAATAACATAAAAGAAAATATTGTCATAAATGGAAACGAAAAAAATGTAACAGGAACTTATTTAATAAGATTTAGTAATTCTACAATTAGGATAGGCAACAAAAATTTCACCGTCGAAGAAGCTGCTTACTCCAAACCGTTGCCTGCGCTACTAAAACACTCAGCTAGAAACAACTACACCGAAGAAATACTATCTCTACAACTACTAAAAACGTTGCACGTGAAAAGTAATAAAAGAATCGAGCGTCTAAATACTGAATTCAAGACCAGTTTATGTTTTAACATCAGTCTCATATTAGCATTGGTCATCCTCCTGATGGCAGTAAAAATGAGGCAAAGGCGCAAAACTAGTATGAAAATTATAAAAATGACCCCACATGAAGGAATGTCTAGACCTCAAATAGAAATGACTGTGTCAGAAAGCCAATTGGCAGCCGGCACAACAGAATCTGTTATCAAAACAAAACAACTAGCAAACCACAATATTAACTTGAATCAACGCGGCAGTCTTTATAATCTGCCATATTTCTAAACACATCAATCGAGACGCTTGATAATTCGAGAGGGAGGAGTTAACGGCTCACCCTAATAAACATCAAACTAAATATGCAAACCAACTAGTAAACATTCCCATCATTATGCTGCGCAAGCAGTCCGACAAATCAACAGGAATATGACACCAGGGCAGTCATCCGCCACAAACACGCGCACTAATACCAGCGCACCGCAAGTGATGACTCAGCGTAATAACGAGCACGACCAGGCTGCAGTATAATATTAGTTTTAAGTTGAAGCAATTCATAATTGTAAATCTAACAAGAGAGGTGCATAGCACCGCAACATAAATGTTAGTAACAAAATAAAGAAACACCATAGCAGTGTGAAATAAACTTTAACTTCTAACATTAACTTATATATATATATATATATATACAGGGTGAGATTAAAAACTGCAAGAAAGTTTCACGCCATAATTTTTAATTTATTTTTTTTTAAATTGTATTGAATAAAACGTACAAGATTTTCGTGTCCAAGGCTTTAATACACCCTACAGAATATTTTCGTGATAATTTATGGGCTTTCGCGTTTTATAAGCTTCATGGATATTCAAAATTTTGACCCTTTGTGGGGAAGGTACCAAAAGGAGTGGACCTATATATTCTATCTATACAGTTTGATAATAATATTACGATGTACTAAATTAAGACCAATTCGGAGTTTAGACCAGACGTCTAAACTCCGAATTGGTCTAAAATTGTTATTTTGGATGATGCACATTTTGGCCGTATCAAATGATATATAGGGTAACCATATTACTGAGGATATAAAAATAAAATCTTTATGGATAATAGCTACCGAGAAGTGGCTACAAGGGCTACTATATATATTTTCCACCTAATAATGAAAATGAAAATATTTCTACCATACCCCATCGTGAAACTAACTGAAATAAAGGAGATAGACCCATAGTTCCTTTTGATCATATCAATAGAATCACACTTTGAATCGATTTATCCGTCGATTTTTCAAATAAAGAAGGATAAAAACGGAAATCTGTGTAAATATATAGCTTGTTCCAATGAATATCTTTAACAATAGGGGATAGATGTTTTCGAAACGCATTCGTCCCTTGAAAAATTAACTACCATACGTTTCATACTTGGTACTGGCATGAAATGGAATTACATATTTCATCACCTAAACGTGAGAAACCCTCCACCATTTGGAACGATTTTGGAAATTTACAGAAAAATAACAACCGCAAAAATTCAGTTAAAATCTTAAAAATACCGAATATAACCGCTATATTGGGGTCGACGTGGACCTGCATAGGCAACTTTTGTCATAAGCCATTACATTAATCAAATTCAATATTCAAATACCAAATTTAACACAAACCAGTAAAGAAAGTCTTAAAGTCGGGCGGGGCCGACTTTATGATACCCTACACCACTTTGCTAATTTAGTAGAGCTGCGCATAACAATTAAGAGTTTTTGTGGGAGAATTCAATCATACACACTATGATTACGATTATAATTTAAAGTTCAAAGAACTAAATATGCCAAAGCATTTGTATCTTTTAAATTCGGACTTGTATTGCCCATTTGGTGCGAAATTAATTTGAAATCGGATAAAAATATATATGGGAACTATATCCAAATCTGAACCGATCTCGATAAAATTTGGCAAAGATATTTCTGAGCTTTATTTGATATATTTCCCTGAATATCGTTGTTACGGAGTGCATATTACGGCTGTGGGTAACAAATACAATAAATCGGATGAACAATATATATGGGAGCTATAACTATATCTGAACCGATCTTCACCAAATTTGGCATACTACCTCCTAGACTAAATTCGGTTGTATGTGCCAAATTCCATCCCAAATATTAGGCGTTTGGTGCACAATAAATGGTAAATCGGACGAAGTTATATATGGGAGCTATATCCAAATCTGAACCGATCTCGATAAAATTTAGCAAAGGTATTTCTAAACTGCATTTGATATATTTCCCCAAATATTGTTGTTACAGAGTGCTTATTACGGCTGCGGAGAACAAAAATAACAAATCGGATGAACAATATATATGGGAGCTATAGCTATATCTGAACCGATTTCGATAAAATTTGGCATACATATTTTCAGGTCTAATTTGGTTGTATGTGCAAAATTTCATACTATTCGGGCTGATATTACACGTTTGGTGCACAATAAAAGGCAAATCGGACGAAGATATATATGGGAGCTATATCTAAATTTTTACCGATTATCTCCAATTTCAATACGGTTCGTCCTTGGGCCAAACAAGAGTTGTTTGCAAAAATTTATAGGGTCTATACGAACATTTGGACCTGAATACACAATTTTCAATCATAGACTTTAGTTCCCATTACGAACTCTAAATACGAAATATAAAACAACTCCGGTGAATAATGTCACTTAAATCATCAAAATACCGAATATTGGGAGTTACCGTTATATGGAGGCTATACGAAAACGTTGGCCTGCATACTCAATTTTTTGTCATAGGCTGTAATGCCCATTACGAATTCTAAATACGAAATTTGAAACAACTCCGGTGAATAATGCCCCTAAAATCGCCAAAATATCGAATATCAGGGGGTACCGTTGTATGTAGGCTATACGAAAATATCGAATATCAGGGGGTACCGTTGTATGCGGACTATACGATATTGGCATTTCTCTTTCAGGGAGTAAAGTGCTTGGCAAGAACTTCTAGTATGAATTTTTAGACAATTCCATTGAAAATGTAGATAAAATCAACAAAATACCAAATATAGGGAGGTACCGTTATATGGGGACCTATTGTGGACCTATACAGACAATTATCTTCCAGGGGTAAGGTACTCAGAAGCAACTCGTTTTGTGGATTTTCCGACAATTTCATAGAAAATTTTGGGTCCTATCATCAAAACTCCGAATATCGCGGGGATGCCGTTGTATGGGTGCTATACGATATCGTAGACCTATATAGACAATTCTATTCATGGGGGTCATATACTAAAAGGATCTGCTTGTGTTAATTTTCGGACAATTCCATTGAAAAATATTGCTAAAATCATCAAAATACATTGGGTATGGGGAGGTACAGTTATGGAGAAGCTATACGATATCGTGGACCTATTTAAACAATTCTCCTCCAGGACGTAAAGTTCGCAAAAGGAACTCATTGTGTTTATTTTCAGACAATTCCAATGAAAATGTGGCTAAAATCATTAAAATACCGAAAATCGGGAGTACCGTTGTATGGGGGCTATACGATATCGTGGACTTTGTTATTTGTTATTTCGATGAGTTACAAACGGAATGACGAACTTAATATACCCTCCATACTATGTATCGTGAAGGGTATAAAAATCTACATAAGGATCTTTAAGAGAATATGTATTTGACAATTTCTGATGGCATAATCATTTTCATTAATAAAACTGAGATTCCATATCCATAGTGGTACACATCATATTAACAGAAAAAAGAAGTATTTTCCGAAATAAGAAAAAACCTTCATCTTTAGGGCCAATTTACTCTTATATTGTCTAAAATGTTGACCAAATTGTTAGTATTCTTCAGTTTCAATATGTTAACTATCGAATTCCATTCAGAAACAAGAAATCACTGCGAACAAAATATGGGATTTTTACCAGGAAAACTTTTCCAAATCGATCGAGCAAGATCTTTAGGTTAGCTGGGAGACAAAATGGCCATTCTATAGTGGGTGAGTCGCTACGGAAATATGGCTGCCTCAATTGCTTCACACGAAAAACACTTATACTTCCTTAATACACAGAGAATCGCAATTAGTATTATGTGATCGTGTGGCAATCTAAAATTAAAATTCTAACACATATTGCACTTAAAATTTTGATATAATGAACTTTATAATTCAATGATAGCCAGCGTATTTAAAATTTATTAACTTGATTTGGTATACTTGAAGTTACACAATAAATTGAAGGGTTATCGCCAAATAATGATTAAACGAACTAAAGCAGACGTCATTGGGACATTTGTATTTTTGGATTTAGGTGGGCGATTGGAAGTAAAAGATAACATTCAGCATTCAGTGTTTTTTCTTTTGTATTTCTTTTTATTAATTTAATTAAAAAATACCCTTGGGTATAAAGGAAAATTATCTTTTTTTTAATTGTAGAGTTGTAGAGCTGATAGGCAGTACATAGAAAATCAATTTAAATAATGCTCACGTTACTCTTATCGAAGTAAGAATGGAATTGGCTTGATGTATTGAATGGACTTTAAATTTTATAATAAAAATCGAGTTTATTATATTTTGGTTATATATTGTATTGTTCATGGGGTCTCTATGAATAGGTTGATCACAAAAAAAAGAAAAACAAATAAATAACATGTTGACAAAATATCATTAACATCTGCAAATTTTTTAACGATTTTATAACCAACGCGATCTATATATATCTTATATATTGTATTATTCATGATCACAAAAAAAAAAAACAATAAATAGAAAATATGTTGACAAATATCTTTAACACCTGCAGCGAATTTATAAATGATATTATAAGCAACAATATCTATGCTTCAAACTTAATAGAGATCTTTTGCAGCGATATTAGTTGGATAATGTGTGAATATGCTTTTCTCGAGAATGTATTACTGATCTCCATTCTTTCTGAAAAAAATATCATAAAATTCTACAATAGATCCTAGAAGACATCAGTCTAAATCTTGTCTAAAGCCAGAAATCCATATATATTAAAGAGACATTTTAGGTTTAAAGCCATACATTGTGTAAGTTTGTGCGAAAATATCGAAGGGTGACGTTAAAGAGAAAAATGTTCTTCATCAAATTTCACTATAAGTTAATCAGGAAAGTAAATCTCTATTTTCATTGAACATAAAAAAAATATTTTCATAAATGTACCCAAAAAACAAAACGAAAATATTTCCTAATTATACCCTCCACCATAGTATGGAGGATATATTAAGTTTGTCATTTCGTATGTAACACCTCGGAATATAAATTTTAGACCCCACAAAGTATATATATTCTTGATCATTTAGCGATGTCCGCCCGTTTGTGGATATCACTCTAGCTTCCGAACGAAATGAAGTAGGTTGATAAAATTTTACTCAAATGTGTGTATTATCTGCAGGACTTTTGGTATTGAAAATGGGCCATGTAGGTTCACGTTTTGGTATAGCCCCCATATAACTGTACCTCCCAATATTCGGTACTTTAATGATTTTAGCGACATTATTCACCCATGATACCTCCCGATATTCGGTATTTTGATGAGCTACATTATAAACAGAATATTTTTTCAAATTTCACATTTGAATATTGTAATAGCGTATGGCAAAGTTGTCTATGCAGGTTCACGTAATGTAAAGGCTATATTCAATATTTTTAAGATTTTAACAGAATTTTTAACGGATTTTTTTTTTTTTTTTTTGAAAATTGCCAAATTCGTTCCAAATTGCGGAGGGTCGAACTTATAACTTTCTTACTTGTTTTTTTTTTTTTTTGATTAACTTTTGCTCTGACTTTTTTCGAAAGAAGAAAGGTATAATAGTTTTTATAACAATTTCATTCGACATTTTTGTACCACAAGTCAAAATGTTGTTTTTTATACTCAGCCATATGGCTAGATTGATACGGCCAAAACGTGCCTAGTCGAAATAACGGTTTTGGACCCTAGATCTCTTTGGATCAAATCCGTTTAAGGGCATTTGGAGTCGATCTAGCGATGTCCGTGACTCCGTCTGTCTGACTCTCGAATGGAGTATCCAATTTTGCCCAAACTTGGTACATTGTAATATTTTTATCCAACTTAGATCGAGTTCAGACATAGGCAATATCGGTCCACTCCTTCTGGTACCTCCCCCACAAAAAGTCGAAATTTTCAAAAAAAAAATATTTTACTGCACAAAAATAGAAAAGATTCACCGATTTTGCTCCAAATTTGCAAATTCTAATATTTGCATCAAGTATAATCCATTAAGTACCTCCCCCACAAAGGGTCAAAACTTTGAATAATTATAAATCTTATAAAATGTAGTGTAAGAGTATAATCCATTAAGTACCTCCCCCACAAAGGGTAAAAACTTTGAATAATTATAAATCTTATAAAATGTAGTGTAGGAGTCGGATTGTCTCCAAATTACACACATCACAATATTTTCATTAACCCATAGTCTGGTGTGAAGATGGAATATATCAGTCCACTACTCATAAAACGCGAAATTCAGACATGGCAAATCTCAATATTGCCATCCTTTTCCCTTTAATTAATTAATTAATTCCTTGTCAAAGATATAGTTGGAATATCAATGTTTTTTTTTTTCTTATAAAGAATCCAATGGCTATAACCACTTGACACCCTCAACATTACTTAGCACTTCTTGGCACATAGCCATTTAAATATGTCCTTGTATATAATAAACCGTGGCCAACGACAAATACAAGTAAATCTAAAGTATGACATACTCGTGAAAGTACGCATGATAAGAGCTTGGCAAAACCGCCAAGTACCATAGCTAATACCAAACATATCGAAAACAATTTATTTGCCATAGATAAATGGTTTTTATTAGATTACAGATTTCGTTAATCGTATATTGAAAGTACATAAAAGAGTAATTGATTAGGGTTACAATACATACCGAAAATAATGAAAAAAGTGTAGGATTTGACTTGGTTTACCAATGGTATGGGATGTAAATAAATAACATTTTGAAAGTTTATGTTGCACAACGATTCAGAATCTTTTTTCCTGAATAAAATTCTGTATTTTTTTAACTGATAAGTTTATTTTCCTAAATTGTTCTTTGTTTGACAGGTTACACCACATGTTTTCTACAGGCTGAGATGAAAAAACTGCAACCAACTTCAGACTGTTGTCATTTCTAAGCCATTCGTCCGACAGCTGTTAAAATTATTCCAGTGACAGTTATTCGTGATGGAATTCAAGCGTGATGGTGTGATTTCTTTATATTTGGCTGGAAAACCACAAGTGGCGATCGTTAGAGTACTCCAGCATTGAATAAATCTTTTGTGTCTCGTACCATCGTTCATTATCGTGATACTGGTAGCGTAGCCCGACGTGAAGGAAGTGGACAGAAGAAAGCAGCAACATCAGCAGAAATGGTTCGAAAAGTAAAGAAGCGACGTGATCGAAACCCGCGTCGCGGTGGTCGAAAAATGGCTCGTGAGCTGAACATGTCGCAATATTCCATTCGGCAAATATTGAAAAATGAGATCGGGGTAAAGCGATTGAAATTCCAAAATGTGCAAGAACTTACTCCGCAAAATATATATATAAAATATTCGTCACCCAAACACTTTGGACATTCCAACAGGACTCGTTGATTTGGAGTATTTTGGAAAGCAAGGTTGGCACAAAAAATACCAAAGTGTCGACCACCTCAAGCAAGCCTTTACAGGAATACAAGCCTTTACAGGAATATATTACAGGAATAAGTAATTTATTCTTTATTTGTCTATTGTTTTTGTTTTATTACATTTAACGTCCAATCTTTCTATTAGAACAGCTTTGGTCGTGAAAATGGTTAATTTGAATCTCTTCTTGATCGGACAAAAAATTATAATTTTAGAAACGTATCTTCTGTGAAAAAAAAAACTAAAACTAATAAAATATTATTTTTAGTAACTTTTTTCAAAACAAAATTCACGTCAGTCAGTTTTATAGGAATCTTCCACTTCAAACAATACCAATAACATTTGAACGCATCATTAAAGTAAACAACAATAAAAATATCAAACAAATGTTTACTTTTAAAAAGCACCGTTAAGTTGCCTTTTATTAAAAAAAAAAAAAACAATTATGCTTTTGGATGAATAACCATCAAAATATAGGGAGGAACCATTATATGGGGGCTATACGAAGGCGTGAACCTGCACGGACAAATTTCTGTCATAGGCTGTGGTATCCATTATGAACTTCAAATACCAAATTTGAAACAATTCCTGTGAATAATGTCGCTAAAATCATCAAAATACTGAATATAGGGAGGTACCGTTATATGGGGGCTATATTGCGTTTTTAGGCTATTATGCGCGTTTTTAGGAATGTGCACTCAATTTGGACAATAGTTACTCATTTGATGCACAATAAAATTGAAATCAGACGAAAATATATATGAGGGCTATATCTAAATTTACATCGATTATCATCAAATTTAAATAGGATTTGTGCTTAGATCGAACAAATGAACCATGCAGAATTTCATTTCAAATGGATAATGAATGCGAAGTATTCCAGAACAAAAAATGCAAACTTTGTTTAAAAGTTTTATCTCAGAATAAATTTAAAAAAGAAGAGCTGGAACACAAGCATAAAAGGTATATACAGGGTGAGATGAAAAAACTGCAACCAACTTCAGACAGCAATCATATCTAAGCCACTCTTCCGACAGCTGTTAAAATTATTCCAGTGACAGCTCATTATATTGTTTACAAGCGTACAAAAGCATTTTGGTGAGAATTTTCCAGAAAAAAGTTATTGGTGATGGAATTCAAGCGTGATACTGTGATATCTTTATATTTGGCTGGAAACCCACAAGTGGCTATCGTTAGAGCACTCCAGCATTTAAATGTAAATGAATCTTTTGTGTCTCACATCATCGCTCATTACCGGTAGCGTAGTCCGACGTCAAGGAAGTGGACGGAAGAAAATAGCAACATCAGAAAAATTGGTTGTAAAAGTAAAGAAGCGATTTGATCGAAACCCGCGTCGCAGTGGCCGAAAAATGGCTCGCGAGCTGAATATATTGCAATATTCCATTCGGAAAATGTTTAAAAATGAGCTCGGGTTAAAGCCATTTAAATTCTAAAAAGTGCAAGAACTTACACCGCAAGAGAAAGAAAATAGACTCAAAAAGGCTAAAGAGTTGTTTCGCTTGGCTGAAAGTGGTGAACTGCCGAATTTGGTTTTCTCCGTTGTCCAGCAGTTTGTAAACAAACAAAATGATCGCTTTTACTTGCCAAAGAGGTCAGCACTTTCACCTTCGGACGACCACCAGAACTTAAGCGCCGGCCATGGTGATGGTGTGGGCCGGCATAACAGCCGATGGTCGCTCTCCGCTCGTATTAATCGACCGTGGCATCAGAATAAATGCCGAATATTATCGCAAAAATATTCTGGAGGATGTATTAAAGCCTTAGGCACGCAAATATTTTGGCCGCAGACCTTGGACATTCCAACCGGACTCAGACCATCGCACTTAGCACGCGCCACCCAAGAATGGTTACAAAATGAGATTCCTCACTTCATTTCCAGCGCACAACGGCCACCACAATCTCCGGATACCAATCCGTTGGGCTATTGTGTCTGGAGTATTTTGGAAATCAAGGTTGTCACTAAAAATGCCAAAGTGTCGATCACATCAAGCAAGCGCTTCGCCGGGAATGGGGCAAAATACCACAGAGCAACATTCGAGCAGCGTGTGACTGTGCCAAAGGTGACAAATTCAAACAAATCTAAACTTATTCTAAAATTTTATGCTATTTTCGATATTTTTTGCTTTCATTCAATAAAATTTAAAAAAATTAAAAATTTTAAAATTTTAAAAAATTTAAATTTATTTAAAAAATTATGGCGTTTGACTTTGTTGCAGTATTATTGATATATGAAAATTAGTTATTTAATGATATAATAGAACGTTAAATGTTTATTACCTTAAAATAATTAAATTATTGCCTAACATTTGCAAACATTTTTGCATCGGCCACAAAACAGCTGGTTTTTATTATTCTTGCTGAATAAATTTTTCCAGTAAGATTTTGCAAACTCTTAGCAGCTTTTCTGTTTAAAATTTGTCTCTCTGATCGCTCTCAGTTTTGGTCTCAAAACACGACAAAGCTCAAAACCTTTTACAAGTTTTTTCAAACCACGTCTTCCTCCTTCGTATATCCTATTTCATTGTCTATTATTCTGTGTTGTGTAATTTATGTATTGAACCTCTGCTATGTACCTGTTACAATTGTGTTCAGTGTGAATGCGTTTCAAAACTCTCGCATGTGTTACCTTACCGAACACACGAAACCAAAACTTCTTAACGCTATCCATTCTATACACACAACAACCATTTTCTCTGATTAGCTTAACTTTCTTATCAATTTAAAAATCACTCACATTTATATAGCTACTCCTAGATTTAAAATTTTGCAAAAATAACAAAAAAACAGAACAACAAAACTTCCTATGGTCAGTGAAAACTCTCTGCAGCGTTCGTATGTGTGAGGGTGTGATAAACCATAGGCCAAATTGTTGTTGCTTCTGTGATAATCACAATCCATATCTGCGGGCTATAAAAGCTACTTGTTATTTCTATAGCCCAACTAGTTTGTAACGGTGCGACGCTCTAAGAGTGTTAAAAACGGTTTAACGAATACGACGACACACACACAAACACAGAGAATGGTTCGGCATATCCTAACGGGTGTGTCGTTAGCACTTTTAGTGCTTACCAGTGCTACATTTGCCGAGGACTCATCGAATACACTGCTGTCTGTGCCCTCTAGTCCCTTCCAAAGTGATATTGCTTTCCAATTTTTCGATATTGGCTCGGAACTAAGTTATGATTTGAGAAATGTAACAGCCACAAGTGAATCGGCCAGAAAATACGACGATGATCAGTGCACCAAAGATATTGACCGTGTCTTGGCCGGAATGAGGAGCTACAACGAATGGGCCCTTAAATGTAAGCATTTGTTTCTTTTTACCAGAAAGGAAAACCCCGATATTCTAGTGGATAAATCATAAAAGACAGTCTTTAGTAAAAAAAAAAAGAAAAAATAATAAATGTGACGTGTGGATTGCCTTTAGGAGTGGGAAGAGCCCCTGAACCGTAAATGGTTATCGGATTATATATTGAGTGCCATGAGCCAGATTTTCTTAGTGAAAAGGACCAATTTTTTTGTATATTACAAACAATTTTAATGTCCAAAAAAACTTTCCCCGATAAAATCTCATATTCATGGAAGAGGATCAACTTCTGACCTGTTCCATGGAAGCCAAATTTATTGATGTCTGTCTGTCAGATAAAAGACCTATATAAGGACGGCCAGTAAGCTCATGTGATTACTTATTTTGCTGTCTAAATACTTAATTTAGATTTGAATTACAATGAAAGACAAATCGCAATAGTGTAAAAACTTTTTTGTTTATTTCCAAATTGTTGTCAAAACTCAAAATCCCACGAATTACCATATCTACGAAAGGAAGTTTGCAAGGATATTAAAATATTTCTAAAAAAGAAAAAAAAAAAAACAATATATAAAGGCAACCATTTTTTGTTGCATACAATTTTTTGATAGAAGTGATTTTTTCGAACAATTTTGGAAAAAGTAAATGCAACACATATTTTCAATTTGTTATAAAGCTTTGCAGAGTTTTTTTTTAATAAGACAGTGCAACACAAAAAAAAAATTACTGGAAAAATGCAGCATATTATAAAACTAGACACTTGCAGAGGCGTTTTGAATTTTAACTTCTTAAAGTAACCAAAATATAGGCGACAAATTCGCACACCAACACATTTTGGTGAAATTTTCGGATTGAGATTTCTTGAAGTCCTTATATTCTAGATATATAATATCTTCGGCAATATTGCAGATAAAAATGCGACCACTATTTTGATCACTAATTTTAAGCCTCAAGGGGTTATTTCGGTCCTTTTTTAAATATGTTTGAAAAATTGCTCTATTCTACAAATTTATTTGTTCTGAAATTCTACTACTGATAATATTTTTATGGTGCTCATGAAATATATAAATTTATTTTATTTAGAGACTCACATTGAAATTTGAACCAAAATAATTTTTATATCCTGCACCATAGTATAGAGGGTATATTAAGTTTGTCATTCCGTTTGTAACACCTCGAAATTCTTGTAAATCATAAAATTCTATGTCGATTTAACGATGACCGTCCTGTCTCTCCGTCTGTGGAAATCACTCTAGCTTCCGAAAGAATTGAAGTAAGGTAATAAAATTTTACATCCCTATATTCGATATTTTGATAATTTTACCTACATTATTCACCGGAATTGTTTCATATTTTGTGTTTGAATTTCCTATTAGGTACTACAGTCTATGACAGAAAATTGGCTATACAGATCTACGTCTTCGTATAGCCCCCATATTACGGTATTTTGGTGGATTTTAGCGACATCATTCACCGGAATTGTTTCATATTTCGTTTAAATTTCCTAATAGGTGTTACAGTGCATGACAGAAAATTGTCTATGCAGGTCTAGGTCTTCGTATAGCCCCCATATATCTGTACCTCCCAATCTTCGGTATTTTGATGATTTTAACGATTTTATTCAGAAAAGGACCAAAAACACCTATTGGTGACTCAAAATAATTCTCACATTGTTTTTGTAATAACATTGCAAAAAAAAATAAAAAAAACGACAGGAGGGGGGATCTTTCCCCCTCCATTTTGGTTAATTTGCGATATAAACTTCCAAACACCTATACGCGTGTCTTTCTATTTTTATCTCTACTTTCATAATCTGCTGTATCTTTCCTTTAATTATCGAAAAAATGCATTTTGTCGCCCAGTGTTATTTATAATAAGTTTGATAGTGACATTTAAACTGAATAGACGAGCTTTTACTTTAAAATATCCCTGAAGATGGTTTCCGGAAATTGGAGGAATAAAAAAGGAAAAATAAAAAAACATAGTTTTTAATGACCTTATGCCAAACAATGAACCAAATAAGTAAAATAAATATAACAGGTCAACAATATACAACAACAACGTTATTTATAACTTATAATCCCACAATTGAGCAATTGATTTAAAAAAAAACATTATTGACATTTATAATTGTATTTTCAAATTCCTATGATGCTTCACAGACTTATCAACATCCAACATTTATTCTAATTCTAATATTTGAAATTGTTATTTCTTTGTTTTTATAAAAAAAATAACTTCGAACGTCAATTTGCACAGCAAATAGAAAACACAGGGTGCGCCATTATCGCAATTTATTTGTTTATTTTAAGAATTATTTTCCGAGTGGAGAATTTTTTTCTGGAATGGGAATTCCTTGTTTAGAATACGTACCCGTTTTAAATCGTTCTTAAATCCATCGGTATGTAATGCTACATTAAACTTTTTGATACAGCACCCGTATAACTATATCTTCTAGTTTTCGGTATTTTAAGTTTTCGGCCCCAATTTCCAAATTAATCTGCTGTAATTTGATATTTCATTCTTTAAATATACCCATATTTTGGATCCCTCTGATTTTCAATTTTTTGAAGTTTTCGGCAACAGTTTCCAAAAAAATCAACTGATATTTCAATGTCATCTTTTTTCTAAATGTTACAAATTTAAAAAAAAGCACTACATAATATCTCATTTTAGTGTTACAAAACAAATCACAATAATCGCTTAATAATCTCGATTGTAAATCGCAAATTTTGCCAACATAAACGTCATCGTAAAAAGAGATTTTAAATCATTTCAGCGATAAGATAAATATGCTGATGGGATATATTCGTACGTATATTATTTCTTTATCAAATCATTGACAACCATCCAATCAAATTTCAACATTGAAAAACTTCCATAAAAAAAGAAATATAAAATTAACCCCTCATCACATCTTAGCTTTGTGGGTAATCTTTAAAGCATTGCTACTTATTTTTTTTTTTTGTATTGAACTTTAGAATGTTAAATTGATTTTATTGAGCGATAACAAATAATATCTGATTAGTTTATGGATTTACGTGAAACGGTAGCGATGTGTCGGAACAATAGAATGTCATGATTTATTGGCTATTTTAATAACACCTGACGAAAAAACATGGAATTTCCAAAAAGTATATTGGTTAATCAAAATCGCAAATCTTATCAGCCAACAATAATAGATTTGTATGTTTAGCTTTGAAAGCAATTTAAAGGTTAGTGAAATTTAATAATGTACTAATGTCATTGAAATGTGCACACTTTGCAAGACTCTATTGGGGACATGAGTGCGTATCAGTGATATTGAATTTTTTTGTTGGTATACGCCAAAACTAACATAGTTACCCATCCTTAGCAAAGAATATGTCAATTTATGGGTTAAAAATGACAATTATGTAACAAATAACTTGCATCATTGAAATTAAAATTCAAAAAAAAAGTAGTCCTGTTCAGACATAAAAAGAAAAGAAGAGGAGAGAAAAAAAGAATATTTTCTCAATACAACCCTCTTAATTACAAGGTATTTTACTTTTTTTTGTTAAATTGCAAAAATTAAACAGTTAAGAAAGTCTTAAAGTCGGGTGGGCTTTATGATACCCTACACCACTTTGTATATTTAGTAGAACTTCACATAACAAATAAAAGTTTTTCTGTGGAATTTGTGAGAATTTAATCATACCAACTAAGATTATAATTATCATTTCAAGTCCAAAGGAACTAATATATGAGAGGAATACACTCCTCTGAATCGATTTCTGCTGTATTTCATATATTTGATAGTGCATATTACGGATGTGGAGAATAAATATAACAAATCGGATCCATCCCATTTGGGGTAAAATTACACGTTTAGTGCACAATAAAAGGCACATTGGACGAAAATGAGCATAGGAGCCATATAAACCTGCACCGATCCTGATAAAATTTAGCAAACGTATTTCTAAGCTGTACTTGATATTTTTCCCCAAATATCGTAGTTCCAGAGTGCATATTACGGCCGTGGACGACAAAAATAACAAATCGGATGAACAATATATATGGGTGCTATAGGTGTATATCTGAACCGATTTCGATCAAATTTAGTATACTTATTTTCAGGCCTAATTTGGTCGTATGTGCAAAATTGTATATTATTTTGGGTTCTTAAAACACATTTGGTACACATTAAAAGACAAATCAGACGAAGATATATATTACAGCAATATCTAAATTTTGACCGATCAAACCAAATTTAATATAATTCGTCCTTGGGTGAAACAAATGATTTGTGCAAAACTTCATCTGGATCGGGCAACTAATGCGATATGTACTTTGTTTACAAAAAATGTAATTCTATACAGATCATCAAAAGAAACTATGGGTCTGTATCGTTTCATTTTGCCTGTTACAAACAAATGCACAAAGACATAATACCCTGACCACATTGTGGTGGTGTAGATGTTATGTTTGTATGAACATGCATTTAATTAACCTACAGCTACAAACGAAAAAAAAAACAAGTAAAAAAGCTGTAAGTTCGCCCGGAGCGAACTTTGAATACCCTCCACCATTTGGAACGAAAAAATCCGTTAAAAATTCTGTTAAAATCTGACAATGTGGACCTGCATAGGCAACTTTTGTCGTAAGCCATTACAATATACAAATGCGAAACTTGAAAAAAAGGCTGTAGTACCCATTACGAACTTCAAATACCAATTTTGAAACAATCCCGTAAATAATGTCGCTAAAATCATCAAAATACCGAATATCAGGAGGTACCGTTATATGGGACGTGGACCAGCACAGACAATTTTCTGTCACAGGCTGTAGTATCCATTACGAACTTCAAAATAACAAATACCGTAATATGGGGGCTGTATGAAGACGAGGACCTGCACAGACAATTTTTCTCGTAGGGTGTAGTATCCATTACGGACTTCAAATACCAAATTTGAAACAATTCCGGTGATTAATGTCGCTAAAATCATTAAAATACCGAAAATAGGGAGGTACCGTTATATGGGGGCTATACGAAGACGTGGACCAGCACAGACAATTTTCTGTCACAGGCTGTAGTACCCATTACAAACTATCATGACGAAATTTGAAACAATTCTGGTGAATAATGTCGCTAAAATCGTATGAAGACGAGGACCTGCATAGACAATTTTCTCTCATTGGCTGTAGTATCCATTACGAACTTCAAATACCACATTTGAAACAATTCCGGTGAATAATGTCGCTAAAATCATTAAAATACCGAAAATAGGGAGGTACCGTTATATGGGGGCTATACCATCAATTCGTTCGGAAGCTAGTGTGATTTCCACAGACGGAAAGGCAGACAGACGGTCATCGTTAAATCGACATAGAATTTTATGCTGATCAATAATATATATACTTTAGGGGGTCTAAAATGTATATTTCGAGGTGTTACAAACGGAATTACAAACTTAATATTCCCTCCATAATATGGTGGAGGATATAAAAAAACTGAGATGAAACCTTCAAAAGACCAAATAACAGTAGATACCCTTAAAATGGACCTTTAGTGAACACTTTTTTTAAAGGAATAGTAAATATCCTCTTAGAGTATGAAACGTCAAATTTCTACAAAAACAAAAAATATGGCAAATCTGAGAACCCCAAATGCTAAGTCACTGTTCATTCGGTCCCAAATTGTGCATGAAAGATTTATGAGATCGAAAATCAGGAGCTACCTTTATAAAAAGGCTTTGCTTTGACGTGGGCCATATAATTTTACGGTCATGAAAAATGTGTACCTTATTGCAGGGACGAACACTGATGGTCACTTATTTTGATTTTCATTTGCTAGTCAGAGAGTACAAAAATCAGGTGAATAATTTTTTGGGATCGGGCACAATAATATTGAGGAGTCTGTCATTCCTGTACTCTCCCAATACTCATATGGTTCTTGTTACAGGAAGATCCCGCAGCATTGCTTGCGGTTAGTACCTCTTCTCTTATGGTTAGGAAAATTGTTGCGGTTTATACGTTTGTTTTATATACATAGACCCCCGATATTTCGGAATAAATTGTAAAAAAAAAATAAACAATCTATATAACAATTCTATTTTTTATTCTCCTTTCCAGTCCCCGACAGTTGGGGTCGTTTGCCCATGGGTCTGTTGGCCGGTCACACCATCAGTATGGGTCAATATGAAGAATGTATTGAAATTAATCGTCAATTTGCCGCTGAAGAAGCAATTCGTGGTCAATATTGTTTGACCAAAATCCCCATTAAGAATTACTATAAGAAGATCGAAAAGGACGATGCCCAAAGTCGTGCCATCAGTTACAAATACAAGGACCCTGAAAACTTTGAATTGGGTATTTGTGTGCCAGCTTCCTGCTCACCGGCCAAGGCCAATGTAATCTTAAAACGGGTCATTAAGAAATTCTACAATCAAGATGTTCAAGGCGACTTGGTCAGTGAGAAGTACTGTGACATCGATGAACCAATTACCTTGCGTGGTATTGATATCTTTGCCATGTAAGTTTGATTATTTTAACATGGATTATGAAAAGATTAATGACTATAATAATTTGCTTCTCCCTTATAGTATCTTCTTTGCATTCATTATTTTCTGTATGTTGGCCAGTTCCATTTATGATTATGTTAAGACCAAGAAAGGAGGTAAGAAAAATGCCTTGACAAAAAGTAAACAAAAATTTGTTAATAATTTCATACTTTTGTTTCACAGAACCCAAATCCCCATTGTACCTGTCCTTCTCCGTCCTTACCAACGCCCCCAAAATCTTCACTGTTAAGAAGGTCAATAACCCCAATGTTATCCACTGTCTTAACGGCTTGCGTTGCTTCTCCATGATGTGGGTCGTATTCGGTCATGGTTATATGACCTTCTACGATTTGCCCCATATCAATAGGAACAAATTCTACACTGTAAGTCAATGGATTTGAGTTTTGAGAATTTTTTTCGATACAAATTAAATTAATATGCATGATTTGTTTGTTATTACAGTGGACCCAAACTCCTTACTCTATGTTGGTACAAAATGCTACACTTTGTGTAGATACTTTCTTCTTCATGTCCGGTCTGTTGATGTTGTGGGGTGCCTTCCGTGAAATGGAAAAGACGTAAGTTGATACGATATTTATAGTAAAAATCAATACCATCTGAAAAATAACTAAAATAATCAAATTATTGCCTGATATTCACATCTCTCACAAAAGAGCTGGTTTTTAATCGTACAAAGCTATTATTATTAAGATTATTATTATTAATGTTATTAGGAAACATCTTAATCTCAGGTGTTTCATATATCTTGATCGTTTCAAAAATCTTGATCAAGATCGTCCCTGACCAAATATTAATATTTTTTTTTAATATTTGTATTTCATCCACAGCAAGGGTAAATTGGACATTAAACTCATGTACTTCCATCGTTACATTCGTTTGACCCCTGTTGTTGCCGTCGTTGTTTTGTACATTATGTCCTTGTACAAATACTCTGGTGCCGGTCCCATGTGGATGAAACTCGGTACTCAGGACAAACGTTGCGAAGAATCATGGTGGGCTACATTGTTGTATGTCCAAAACTATGCTTTCCCCTACAGCATTGTAAGTAAAATTGTCACACACACCTCTATATATATGAAAATTATATCGTCTAACCCTATTTTGTTTCCATTATCACTTTTTAGTGCATCAGTCAGTCTTGGTATTTGGCCGTCGATACTCAGCTGTATGTGCTGTCACCACTTTTCCTCATTCCCCTGTGGAAGTGGGGTAAGAAGGCTGTTGCACCCATCGCTGTATTCGGTGTCCTCTGCATGGGTTGTACGTTTGCCACGTTCATGCACAACAACTTCACTCTCTTCCGTGTCGATGATAATCAAGTCGATTTACGTCAACGTCTTACCTACTATCCAACACATACCCGTATTCCAACATGGTTGATGGGTGTACTCTTCGGTTACTTCTTGTTCACCAAGAATCGCGGCCGTCAAATACCATTGAAGAAGGGTTGGGTTATCACTGGCTGGGTTTTGGCTCTCGGTGTTATGCTTACCGATTTGTGGGGTCCATACTGGCGCATTTTGCCCGAAAACCCCGATGCTCCCATTATTGAAGGTGCCTTCTATGAACCCTTGTCCCGTGCCTCGTGGGCTTGTGCCATTGGCTGGATTGTATGGGCCTGTTATAACGGTCATGGTGGCATTATCAATGACTTCTTGTCCTGGGGATTCTTCACCGGTTTCAGTCGCTTGACCTACTGCATGTATGTTATCCACAGAATTGTCCAATGGGTCACTGCTGGTCGCTTACAAACCGACACTCACTTCTCTGATTACGATATGGTTCGTATTGCAACTTTCTGCATAGCTAAAATGTAAACTAATGATTGTCTCTGTTATATTTCCTTTTAGGTTCTCCGTTGGTGGCACGATTTCGGTATTACTTTGTGCGCTTCAATCTTTGCCACTTTGGCCTTTGAATCTCCCATTTTGGGCATTGAAAAGGCCATCTTCGGTCGTGGTGAAACCAAACCAGCACCCAAGAAAATCGAACCAACCACCACAGTTGCCCCCGAACCAGTTCCCGCTGAGACCACAGCTGCTGAAACAGTTGCCAAGGCTTAATTTCACTACCGTCATTCATCTAGTCTCCTAAACTCATAAAATCCCTACCAAAATAAATTGGCTAGAAAATACATCAAATAACGTCCCAAAGAATTTAAAAAAAAACATACATTTTAATTTATTACAAACCAAGTTATATATTCTTGATATTGTTATCTTCGTATTGATTACGAGCGTATCAAAAGTAGGCAATAATCTAAATATATATGAATATTTATTAAACAGATAAAATATTGTAATATTCATTAAACGTTGGATTTAAGGCCTGTGTCCATATGAATGAACGTGTAACATTTTGTTGGTGTATGTACTATAGAAAATCCGGGAACTTGCAAGACTTTTAGCTGGAAAAAGAAAATCTCCATTCTAAACCAGTAAGGAAAGGTCAAAAGTCGGGCGGGGCCGAATATATAATACCCAACACCACCATGCATATTTAGTACAGCTTCCGTAAAAATAATATATTGGGAATTTAAGTGAAGTAGGTCATACCAACTATGATCCAAATAACATTGCTGTATAGTGCATGATACGACTTCGATAAGGATTAAATTAAGAAATATTTATTGGAGCAATAGATATACCGGACCGGGTTTCGTAAATTCGGTTGAATATGAAAAAATTTATTCTATTTGGGCTGATATTGCATATAGGGTTAGCAGTAACCTTAAAATCGGATGAAGATGTTAATCGAAGCTATAAAAAATCTGAACCAATCTCGATAAAGTTTGGCAGAGGTATTTTATAGCAGTATCTCATGCCCGTTATCAAATATCATTGTTGAGGAGTGCATATTATGCATATGAGTGACTTTAACAAAAAATTGGATGAAACATATATATGGGAGCTATAGCTATATCTGAACCGATTTTCGCCCAATTCTGCCCTTTGGGCTGATATTAGCCATTTGGTGCACAAAAAAACCTGAACTCGGATAAAGATATACATGGGAGCTATATCCAAATCTGAACCGATCTCGACAAAATTGTAAACACTTATTTGAACACGATGATTTCAAGCGAAAATTCCAAATTATCATTTTCCTCATATTTTCGCGATAATATTCGGCATTTATTATGATGATGATATTATGATGTCACGACCATCGGCTGTTATGGCGGCCCACACCATCGCTATGGCCGGCGCTTGAGTTTTAGTGGCCAACCGAAAGTGCACATTTTCCGCTGACTTCTTTGGCAAATAAACACTATCATTTTGTTTGTTTACAAACTGCTGGACAACGAATGTTTTCTCATTGGAGAAAACAAAATTCGGCAGTTCACCACTTTTGGCCAGCGAATCAACTTTTTAGCTCTTTTGAGTCTATTTTCGTTCTGTTGCGGTGTAAGTTCTTGCACTTTTTGGAATTTCAATGGCTTTACTCCGAGCTCTTTTTTCAATATTTGGCGAATGGAATATTGCGATATGTTCAGCTCACGAGCCATTTTTCTGCCACTACGACGCGGGTATCGATCAAGTCGCTTCTTTACTTTTCGAACCATTTCTGCTGATGTTGCTGTTTTCTTCTGTCCACTTCTTTTACGTCGGGCTACGCTACCAGTATCACTGTAACGAGCGATGGTACGAAACACAATAGATTTATTCACATTTAAATGTTGGAGTGCTCTAACGATAGCCACTTGTGGTTTTCCAGCCAAATATAAAGAAAGCACACTATCACGCTTGAATTCAATTACGAATAACTTTTTTTTTGGAAAATTCTCACCAAAGTGCTTTTGTACGCTAGAAACAATATAATGAGCTGTCACTGGAATAATTGTAACAGCGGTCGGGCGATTGGCTTAGAAATAAAAGCAGTCTGAAGTTGGTTGCAGTTTTTTAATATCACCCTGTATATATATGGGAGCTATATCACAATGTGATCCGATCTCGATAAAATTTGACAGAGGTATTTGAACATTTGGGGATATTGGCCGAAATCGGTTGATGATATATTTAGAAGCTATATCTAAATTTGAACCGATTCTCACCAATTTCACCAAATATTGTTTGCAAAATTTCATCTCAATAAGACATAATACCCTTACCACTATGTGGTGTAGAGTATAAAAATGGTAGTTTTAGTAGTACTTCTGTAGACAAAAATATGACAATAGGTCTGTTGGACAACTCGATCATTTTTTCTAACTTAATGTCTCAGTAAGAATTTGTAAATCCTCAGTAAGTCACTAATGTAAATTCCAATTACTTTATTGTGTTTTGAGGAAATACACATGCATACATATTCAACAACGGATTATCAGGAAATAAAAGAGTGTTCTAAAAGTGTGCTCTCACTATGAAACAAGCAAAACATGCTCTATCTTATTCGAGCTACAACGAAAAATAGAATGCGCTCGATTTTCTACTCCTTTTAGCCTTTACACGAAGCCTACTTTTAAATATAGTTAAATATATAGCTACATAATAGATGTTGACTATTTAAAAACAATTAGAATATTTTAATATAATGTTTGAATATTTCAATTTTATAATTTGCAATAAAATTTTTCCTAGTGATCACTTTCCAGATTCGCAGGCGTGGATGCTATTTATCATTGTCATACGGATGCAAAATGGTATAACCGCCATAACATTTATAACATCAACTTTGCGCAAATATAAGTTTTGTTATTAATATTCATTACGAAACAATGACTTATTAGGTATTTAAATATTATGTGTATTTGCATATGAAATAATTTGAAAATTCGGGTTTGTGTAATTTTTGAAGCACACATTAATAGAACCCCTTAACTTCACACTTATCCATTTTCTATTTAGTACTTCCGATTTAGTTTGTGTAATTTTTAAAGAAGGCATAAAAGGAACCCCTAACTTTAAACTTATCCATTTTCTACTTAATACTTCCGATTTATTTAATAACACCTTGACTTTTACAAAATGTATACAATTTTTTATTTCTAATTTAACAGATCGCATACGAAAAATACAAAACAATTAAATAACATTTATAAAATTTATATTCACTCTTTATCTTCGACATAATAAATCTTGATTACAGATTTGTAAATTTTAAAAATACATTTGTATAAGGCCCTGCCAATTTTTTCAATAACTACTAGTGGATAAGACATTATTTATACTGTTGATTGCAATTATATATAGGACTGCAATTGGGGCAAATACTTTTGTAAAAACCAGCCGTCCCACACTGATGGCATCGGGATGAGGGTGTATTGCTATTTCGAAGTTTGGCAGCTAATAGTTTACTTGGGCACGGACCATTTATTGGTGCTATCAGCTTGGTGGTTAATGATGCTGTGGGAGTTGGCGGGTTCGAGGTCATTATGGTGATGTGAGATGTAGCTTGAGACATTGATACATTATTTTGTGTGACGGTGGGAATAGATGTTGCAGCAACAGTAGTGGTAATTGTGGGAGATACCATAGTGGCTGTACTAGTCACAGTATACGTTAATGAGGTAGGCACGTTGGTGAATGCATTTGATGTAGAATATGCTGTAGACGTACTTTCGTTGGATAAGGGCAGAACATTCACGTCATTGTTACTTTTAGAACTTATCTCCTTGTTGCCCTTAATTTCATCCCCAGATATTTTGGAAGTTGGTAGAAATTTTTCCGGAAATAGTTGCATGTGTCTAGTTCTCTTAATACAATCTTGCGCTATGTGATTGTATTTGCGACAATAAGTACAACGTAGTTTCATTTTACGTATAGTTGGGCGACCCCCAGCGGAGACAGCCGGATGGGGTTTCTTTGAAACTTCTGCGTGAATAGTGGTTTCTCCGTTGAGTAAAAAACCAACGGTTGGACTTGAACTCTCCTGTACAGACATAATTGGGGAATTATGTCCACTATGGTTACTTTCACAGTTCATTTCTGATTCGTCTATGATTGTATTGATCTGGTCCATAATATCGATGTCTATTTGAAAATTAACATTATCATGTGTTGTTGATGTTTGATTAATTGCTATAAATTCTTCTTGTGGTCCAGCCATAGTAGTATCGTCCTCGTTATTACTCTCTTTTTTAACAAGTGGTGGCATCAGATCTTCCGTACGTCTGACCTTAATCACGGGATCCTTATCGTTGACTATACAAGTTGTTGCTGGCACTACCTCGCCACATTCATTTGGATCGATATCTTTTTGTACTGTGTCAGTCTGCGACACACAGCTAATGTTTTCTTCTTTAGGCTCAATATCGTGCACACCATTGACAAGGTTACTATTTTCGCTTGAATTTGCTGTTGTAACATTTGTTTCATTACTCTCTTTTAATTTTAACTTTAATATTTCTTGCCTTAATTCGCTTACACTTGTAATACTTCCATATTCTAGTTTTGTTTGAACTTCTTTGGGTAACAATGCGAAAATCATATCAAATTTATTCTTTTCACTTTGCTTTGGATCAGATAATTCAGTTAATAATTCATACTTATCGTCTATGAATTCTGTTTCCATGGCGTAATCTTCATATTTATGCTCAAATATATCTTTATAAACTAAAAATGCCGGCCTTTGGCGACCATATTGATTGTGCAAAGCAGTCAGAGCCTCAGACCATGTAGTAAAATGGCTTTTTCTTCGTTGCCACCAAGAGTGGGCATGCTCAGTTAACAAATAACCCAATTCACCTAGAGCTTGTTCGTCCGATATAGATTTTATTTTTTTATATGACTCTATATATTCGATAAATTGTTGTATCTTCTGCCCACCATAATCGCCACAAAATTTTACTGGACAGTCTAATAACGTGTTGTATTTGCATAATATGTTATTAATAATGGCATTCAAATTCAGCTTGGATTCCATTTTATTTTTGATCATGTAAAAGTTTTATGTCTATGGGAGTAATAAAAATTAAATTCAATAAAAATGTGAAAAAAATAATTTAGTTAGGTTTTGTAATAGCAAAGGTATTGCAGTGCATGTTTCTCATTTCGTTCAAGATAAAACAATTGACGACAGTAATATTTTATATAATGTCAGAATATATTCGTATATACTGGAGAAATGTTAATGAATTCATTAAAATAACACATTCTAATAAATATATGTATAATAATTATGTCACAGGATTGATTTAAAAAATGTGCCATAAATTCACAAAGTATTGTATATGTTCGATTTTATCCAGTCTATCCTGTTGGCAATGGCATACTTTAGATTTTCTGCAACTGTTTCTGATATTTGGCTTGTCAAAAAGCTGTTTTTACGATTTTTTTCCAGTTGGCTAATGACGATAACGATTATATGCTGGATGATTTACTCCACTTGACATATCTTGTGTAATGATATTCTCTGATGCGCACTTTTTTATCAGGTGGCTCCACATACTTCGCAAGTTTTTTTTTTCTGGAAATTGATAGAAATTAATTTCCGATTCCGATATATAGTTGTCCCTGTTGTTTTTCCTCGAAGGTCTTCTATATTGTTTCAGTGGCCAATGTGTCTGCAAAATTAACAAATTTCCACTTGTGTTTTACAATGTCGTAATAATGCTTAAACATATGCTGTCGAGTTCATCAGTTTCTGACTACTTTAAAGCAATATAAAATAACCTGATTCGAAAAAAATGTTCAGGCTGGTAATTCAATTGAATTGAAATAAATACTTTCACAGAATATGCACACAAAGAATTATAATTGCTCTGTAGCAGAACCTGCAAGAATCTACTAGTCTTGCATTATTTTCCCATAGCATAAGGAAATAATAGGTTATCGTAGTAAAAACGTTTACATTCTTGCAGTTCTGGAACAGACCAAATATTATAGGAAGTCTTGAAAATGAAACAAAATAAATCCCAGTCTTTAAACTCTTTAATACCCAGTCTCACCTTTCTTATTCTTTTCGGTTTCTTGACTTAGTTGTCTTTTGAGATTTCTTGCAATTAGCTTTAAGCATCTTTCCACCGTGTGCGTACGACCGCGACAAAATTTGCAACGTGGTCTTTTGTTACGATTTTTTTTATTTGAATTTCCTGGATTCTCGTTTGAATTTACGACTTCTTTACGTTGTATATTTTGATAATCTTCGAAAATGTCAACAGCCGATCTTACAGAAATAATTTGGAGGTTTTGATGATTTTCTGTATTTGCAGTGTCAGCTATAACGCTGTGTAATGGTTCGGATAAAACCAAAGTCATTAGCTCAGCTTCTGTAACGTGTTTCGAAACATTACAATCTTGTTCTTGGCGTTTATATGAAAATGCGACGATGTTTGTTTCTGTAGGTTCCATTTGAACATCGGTTTTATACAAGCCATTGTTTTCTTTTCTTAAGTTTTCTTTGAATGCGTCTAAAGATGTTGCAGTAAATTTCGTCATCGTCTGCAGTCTATTAGGCAGCATACCATATATGAACTCTAGTTTGTGTTGCTCATTCACAAGGGGCAGATTTGTCAATTCCTCCATGAGCTCATATTGGTCACCAATGATATCGTCCATATTATTTCTGTCCTTCCTGCTTAATTCAAACATATTACTGTATATGACGTGGTTAGGTCTTTCATTTGAATATTGATTTTCCAAAGCATACAGAGCTTCAGACCATGTTGAAATTGTACTTTTTGTTTTCAACCACCATCTGAAAGCATTATCTGTCAAAATATAATTAAATTCCAATAATGCCTGCTCATCCGTTATGCACTTTACGTCTTTATAGGCTTTTATGAATTTAATAAATTGTTGTACCTCCTGTCTGTTGTAGGCACCAGAGAAACGCGCTGGACAATGCAATAAGCTATTCATGATTTTTATACATTTGTTCGATTTCGATGTATGTTCAGGCTGCAAGCACAAAAATATTTGTTGCACATTTGTCATGATTTAATTAGATATTTTAGTAGATACAAGTATTAGGACTAAATAATAATATAGAAGTAATACTATAAAAATAACTTGTCGGACCCACAAAAATATTTTGAATCAGAAGTCACTATTATTAATATTTCAGTTTCCGAGTCGGTAATGTGTACAAAATGTAAAACTGTAAATTATCTGTCAGTATTATGGACTTAAAAACGAACAAGCCACAATATATTTACAGTGCTTTTTTGAAAATCTATTTTGTTAAAGGATGAGGGAACATTTAAAAAATGTGTTGTTTTTATATATTAACGAACACATAGCAGACGTCCATAACAATCTATTAGAACTCAATGCAATTCAACAAATTCGAATTACCTAAAACAAGAGGTGTAATGTAAAATCCCAACTTGTTTGCAATATAATAACGATATGTTCATATATAGTGTTTTAGTCAAAATAACGATTAGAAGAAAAAACTTAAGAGAAATTTAACCAAGCTATACCCTTATAATAGTTTTCAAGCATGCTAATTCTGAGCTGGGCACAATATATGACTTTAGCTTCCTAATGTGCTTCCAAACAGCGCAGGATGGTCTGCATGCGTTGTCCTCAAATATTATATATTTTAGGGATAATTGTGATTGGGTGCATTTATATTATTTCGATCGTCTCTTTGAAGCACACAACGTGGGCAGTTCTGCGATGCATTTTTTGTATGGATGAAACTCAGAGAAGTGGCTCCATGGCAATATATGAGTTATTTAAAACTTATGCTTCCTTTAACTATGTTGTGCAACAAACTTAGCATGAATGCGATTAAGAGAACTATAATATTCACGGTCCTTGGCCATTGCCGACAACAATCAATTCATTATCTTTCATCTGAAATCACTTTGTCATAGAAGTCACATTTTTATTCGACTGACACAATACCTTTGCTATGTTTGTTTGTTTCCTTTAATGTGGGACAATCTTAACACACCTGTTTCAAATTGTATGTATCATCTTGTAATATTTATTCTTTATTAATCCTTTAATCCTGGAAAGACTTTGTACCACTTCCAGCTAAGAAATGAAAGTAAACAAACCCTCACTACGTTCCGATGAAATGGTTCAGAAAAAATATTCACCGATAGAAAAAGAGCCAGTTCTCTTAGCTCGTATGAAACATTTGATAGACTCATAGTTCATATCATGGCAGAAGAATATGTCAAAAAAAATTAAATGTTTTTTTTTTTAATATAAGTAGATTTTTATATGTTTTCTTATACTACGTCAGTCGGAGGCTATTAGAATATAGGTAGATGTATCGACACAGCTGCTGAGACAATGAACTGTCAAACCAATTTTGGAATTGAAAATGTTGAATGAAAAATTATTTAAATTTGACTGACGTCGTATAAGAAAACTTATAGAAATTTACTTATGCCATGTTTACGTTAGAACTGTTTGTAGGGTTAACCTACTTTGAGAGGATTTATTTGAAGTAAAAGTAATGGATATGACAATTTAAATCCAAATCCAGTGGGTTAACCCTCATATATATAAACGTACTTTTATCTTTGATAGAACATTATTTTACATTTACATTTAAGTGTTCCCCAGCTTTGATGCATCTACCTGTATCTTTCTACCATGGTTCGTATGGAACAATTGATAAACTTATAGTTCGTATGAAACAATTGATGAACTCACATATTACAGGCTTACCTGTGGCACAATTACAGAAGCTACCTCCACGCATGGATCAATAAGAAAAGTTGTCCAACTTCGAAGAAACAAGAAAATGCAAATCTGTACCGGAGTCTTATAGTGTCAAATATGTTTCTAAATATGCAAGAATTGGTTTGTTTATTTTACTTTTTTCACAAATTACTACATTGGGTTTCTCCACAATATTGATAAGAACAAAGTAACGTAGGGTGAAAAAGTATACATTATGGGCCGAAATAGCCACCCAAAACTCCACTGTTCTTTAACGAAGAATGATTTAAGCGCATTTATAACATTGATTAATGGCGATTGGTCAAATATAACCACACAAAAATATGCGGATTTACCACACAAAATATATATGTTCCTATGATCGGATTTATTATATGTCTTATACAGAATTTACATACCATGGACTGGATTCTTCTTCTATGAAAATAGGAAATGAAACATATTTCCTTTATAAAATTTTTCATTTGACATTTCTTTCCTTTATAAAAGTTTTCATTTCACATTTTCAAAGAACAAGAATTGAGGCCCAGGACACAATACCTACAAGACAGATTGATTAAATGAGAAAAACACAGCTCCGAATCTAAAGCATTGCAGCTCGAAATTTACAAATAACGAATGGAACAATTTATTTTGTGTTTTGACACTTTTTCACAATATTTTAATTTAAGAGAAATCAGCGAAAAATAAAAGAAAACCACGGTTTTTAAAATATCGATAGGACTAAAGATGTGTATACATAAGCAGCTTGTAATCTTTGCATGACATATTTTGTGACATATCATAAAGGGAAAGCCAAAGAATATAGGTAGTCGCATCGACACAGCTGCTGGGACAATGACCTGTCAAAATAATTTTGAAATTCAAAATGTTAAATTAAAGTTTATTCAAATTCGTTAAAACTGATGTAAAATGCCTATCATAACAAACTGATTGACGTCGAATAAGGAAGCATATAAAAATCTACTTACATTTGAAGAAATATTTTTAAAAATTTCACATATCAATGTTCCCAAGCGATGATGCATATACCTGCATTCTTTTACCATGACCGGACTCGAATTCTGCCTTAGTTTTTTGTTAACATTTGACATTAATATGCCTGCCAAGCTGCTTATGTACTTATACCTTTCAATCAAAAAAAGAAATTTTATTTCCAACAGATTTTAAAAAATATCCACGCAACAAGTTTTAATTTATTCAATATTTTCCCTCATTTTTAGAATCAGATGAATCAAATGAATTATATGCCTGGATTTTCTTTCAAAAATATAATCTAAACAGTTCTATCTTCAATTCCATTGAAAACTGGCAAAAAGCTTTAATGCGCGTCCCGCAATGAACTCGTCTTCAGTCATTGATTTTGAAAATATTCTGTTTTTATTTTTCAAAACAATAAATACATATACAAAATTGGAAAATTAGAAAAAATTGTAATTAGCTGGGAGCTCTACCTTACCTTTTTATTGTACCATGCTTGTACCTACAAAATTTACTAAAAAAAAAAACATACTTTGACTCAAATGCCAAGAAATTTGTTTGTTCTCTCCAAAAACTGTAAAAAAATATGTCCTGTCATGACAAAATGACAGGAATATAATTAAATTAATATATGTAACTAAATACTTTTTTAATTCATTTTTATTTTTTTTAGCACAAGGTATTATGTAAACTATTCATGTGAGCAGCCCTTAGCGCCAGAAGCCGTGTTTAGTTAGCATTAGAAACAGAAATACAACCATGTTGCCGAGGGCGCCACCTACCAGAGTATAGCAAACATCTTAAATGTCATCACAATGACAGCTGTCAACTCGATTTTCCTTTCTTTCCGGTGACTGCTCCAATAAAGACGCTAAAGTATGTAAAATTTCTGTAAAAAATCTTTTAAAATCTATGCAATCGTAAAAATTAATTTGCAAAACTGATAATCAACCAAACAATAGTGAAAGACGAAAAATTTGCAAAATGATTAGTGTTAACAATAAACGTTAGTTTGCTAAAGACTGCCCATAATTGTCACCAGTGATAAATATTGACAACAAAGCGCAAAATTATAAATGAAATTTAACTAATTGGTTGTGTGTGTTTTTCTTTTTAGGATGTTTATGCCCAAGGCTCATCGCGTTGCTATCTACGAATACCTCTTCAAAGAGGGTGTTATCGTAGCCAAAAAAGATACCCATGCCCCCAAGCATCCTGAACTTGAGAGCATCCCCAACTTGCATGTCATCAAAACAATGCAGTCCCTCCACTCCCGTGGCTTGGTTAAGGAACAATTCGCCTGGAGACATTACTACTGGTACTTGACCAATGAAGGTATCGAATTCTTGCGCAGTTACTTGCACTTGCCCCCTGAAATCGTTCCCGCCACACTTAAGCGTCCCACCAGACCCGAAACTGTGCGTCCCCGCCCAGCTGCTGCCGGTCAGCGTACCGCCGATGCCAGCAAAACTGGTGAAGATCGTTCCGCTTACAGACGTGCTCCTGGTGGCGCTGATAAGAAGGGTGATGTTGGCCCTGGCGCTGGTGATGTTGAATTCCGTGGAGGTTTCGGTCGTGGTCGCCCCCAATAAACTACTAGTTGACATTTGGTGATTAGGACATCACCCGGCTAGACGTAAATCTTTTTAATTTCATAAAGAGATGTGTTTTCTATTTTAAATGATAAACAACAAAATACAAAAAAGATACAGAAGAAACCAACACTAAAACTACTTGTTCATTAATTATTGTAAGGAAGGAATAGCAGCAGAAGGAACCTAGCTTGCTAAATTGAAACAAATATTCTCTATTGACAAAGTGGGATATTGAATATGTGTTAAAAAGTGCAAAAAAACTTGGTGTCTGCTATGAATACAAGTGCAAGTCTTGAATGTAAACAAAAGGTGGTTCAGAAAAAAAATTGTACAATTTCGTTCAATATTGAAGAAACATGAGTGTAAATTTTGAAAAGATTTTTATTAGTCTCGTTTTGAGAATAAATTTTTTGGTCACTTTTCTGAGTAGAACTAGTGGTAATATTTGGTTGATAATTTTTTAACTCCATTAAAGCATGTTATATGAATTTAAAGCCAAATTTATATCAAAATGTTTCCAAAGCCCCACCCTTACTTGAGTTCAATATTTGAGACACTCGCAAGAACAGTAATAATTTAGTATTTATTACAAAGCTCTGACAATGTTCTTTGTATAAGCCAGTAAACTAATGTATTTCAAATTGCTAAAGAATCTAATTGAAGATGAATATTTTTAGTGCAGTGATTTCCTTACATCGGCAGCTATTGATCCCAATTCGCAGAACGAAAAGTTTGCATCAGATTTTTTAATGTCTCAAAAGTAATTCAACACGATCTTAAGTATTTTGAATTATTATCAATAAAATTAAAAAGAAGTTCCTTTGAAAAACTCAATCATGGTTGATCGACTTATTTGGGATTTAAGATTTTGATTGTATTCTCCGTGAACGAAGGCAACTTAGTCATGCATTTTACAAGGCTACTTGCTGGAAGCATGCTAAAAAGCTATTCTTGAACTATTTTTAAATTTTTTATGCCAAAAATATTCGCTTGAATTTTATTTTTTGTTATTTCTGGAATACTGTGATATATCTTAAGGTTTAGATAAATTCAATTAAAATTAAATGAAAACCGTTATATGGGAACTAGACGAAGATATGGACCTGCGCCTGGATTTTTGTTCTATGAAAACATAAAATGGAAAATATTTCCTTCATAAAATTTTTCATTTGACATTAATAATGAATAATGTCGCAAAAATCATGAAAATATGGAGTATCGGGAGGTACCGTCATATGGGGCTATACGAAGACGTGGACCTGCATACGATTTTTTTTTGCCATAAATTGTAGTACCCATTAAGATACGATATTTGAAACGAAACCGTTGAATAATGTTCCTGAAATCGTCAAAATACCGATTATCGGGAGGTAGCGTTATACGGGGGCTATACGAAGACGTAAACGAATAATTCCGGTAAATAATGTCGCTAAAATCATGAAAATACCGAATATCTGGGCTCATTTACGAACTTAACCTGCCTACTGGTAAACTATGCATGTATGCAGACAGACGGACATCGCTAGATCGTCTTAGAATTTTACGCTTATCCACAATATATATATATACTTTGTAGGGCCTATTATAAATATTTCGAGGAGTTACAAATGGAATTACAAAGTTATATACCTTCCATAGAATAGTGGAGTGTATAAAAAGAACTGCTTCATTATTTACTAATTTTATTTTTATATTTTAAGGGTAGTAATACTTTATACTCTGAAAGATACTAAAACATTTATAATTATATTTTAGTCATGATAGGGGAAATATGGACTTAAAAGAGTATTTAATATCTCAGAATCTTAAATAAATGTAAACCTTTGTTATCAAATATTCTTAATCACCCTTAAGTTATTTAAACCCTGTTGCTGTTGTAAAATAGTTATTAAATTTCGTAAGTTTAAAAAGAGCACTAAGCCCTTGTTTGTATTGTTGTAAATAACAAAGAAAACAATTCGAAATTATTTCAAATTCTGTTTCAACAAAAAATTTACTTTTTATAAATTAGGTAAAACAATACCCGTTTCCAGTGAATATTATTTAAATGTGTTAAAAGCGCGAAAGATGCCTGATTTTAAAATGTTATATACTTTAAAAGGTCTATATGATACAATAAGACTCTAGGACAGTGACGCCAATGGGAAATTGTTATAATATGCATTTTTTAAACAATTTTTTAAAAAATTAATTTGACAGTTTATTGTCCCAGCAGCTGTGTCGAAGCGTCTACCTACATTCTTCTAACATGATTTGTGCATACCAATGGATTTATTAACACACATTTTGACAATGATGATGTTTTCGAAGGCGTAATAAATAAAACAACTTGTTGCATTTGTTATTAATAAATTTGAAGTTACAAGATTTTAGCTTCAGAGTTGTATTTTTCATATCTGCCCCACCTTGTAGGCATTTTACTATGGTTTTTATCATGGCGTCAATTCTCAATCAATGAAAATGTGAAATGAAAACTTTGGCAAAGGAAAAAATGTCAGATAAAAGAATTTGATTTCTGCGTATACAATGGAATTATAAATATAAATTTTGACAAACGAATAATATTGAAAGCAATGGTAAACATATGATTGCAAGACTTTACCTTTTTGATTCAACCATGTAAATATTCTTCATTTCATATTTTCATGGAACAAGAATTTAGGCCCAGTTCCGTAATAAAAACTTGTGGAGCCTCGAAAGCAAAAAAGAGAAATTGAGACACCTAGGAAAAATCAAGATGTCGTCAGCCCACTATGCCATAACACGACATTGAAATATCGATAAATTGTTGCAGATGGTCGATTAACCAATATGTCAAAAAAACGAACTATAGACACCTAATTTACCTTCTATTAAATTGTAAAGTGTACAAAACTTTTCCAGATACTAAATTGTAAAAATTAAAGTGTTTTTGAATAATAAATATAGAAAAATCGTCATGTCTTATCCAAATTATGGGGTCGCAAGCGACGACGAACGGTTTGCAGACTACAACGATGATTCTCGCTCTAATAATAACTTTGAACAAAACAACTATGACAGTGAAGAGGGTAAGAAAATTAAAGAAATAAAAAAAATATTTCACTACAAATCTCTAATTTATATATTAATGAAATCCTTGAAGATACTGATGATGCCAGTGAAACCGAGTTTCGCAATAATGGACGAACTCCCAGCTATACCAGCTCCAATCACCAAACAACAAATGGTACCAACAACCACAACCATGAACTTAAAGAACAGTACGTAAACAATATACATAGCATACATGGTGTTTGGTTTTTTATTTTAACATTGCGTTTATATTTCTTCTTCATTAGAATGTATCAACACAAATTAGCCAGCTTAAATAAACAACTTGAAGAATTAAAAAGTCTAACACATCCTGAATACTTGAAGAGACTCAAGAAGTTGGAATATCAATACAAGGAGAGATTAAAATTGAACGAAATTTATAGAGACTACCTCAAAGAATGTGTGGAAAGGGACTATATCCTGGAAAAGAAAGCTGCACAAAAAGAGTACGATGAGAAAAAGGTAGGTCTACGAAACGTTTTTCTTCTTAAAATATAGAAACGCAATAGCAAAGCGTGTCTACGTGAGCATAAGTCAACATGAAAACAATATGATATTTATGGGTGGCTTGATTTGTTATAATCGTATCTACCTATAAAGGAACGACAAAAATCCATTTTTATTTAAAACTAAACTGAATAATGAAGATAGTATGCGTGTCTCTGTATTTGTCATATTATAAAAGTACGTAATTTGATTACTGCTGCTCATTCTCTGTATGATACATTTCATGAAAATTATTGTTATTGGTTTTTTCTTTTTTCAATAATTGCATATATTTTTAATGTTTTCTTTGTGCTTTTACAAAGACGATTTCACCTGTCTTTATTTGGTGTTATCTTCTTCTATAATGTAATAAATGTAGGAAAATATCATTAATTGCTTAACATTATTTTTATTTTCAGATTGATTTAAAAGACAATATTTTAACAGACTTTGAAGAAAGGCGAAAATTGATCGAAAATGAACGCTACAGTCTGGAACTAACTAATGACTCAATGGAGGTTAGTAGATGAAAAACTAAGTATTTGGTTTCAAAGTGAGCTATATTAATAATAAACAAAATCCTTTTTACCAGATCAAACCCACAGTGACACGTAAATTACGTAGAAGACCCAACGATCCTGTGCCTGTGGTGGAAAAAAGACGTAAACCTACAACTGGCCAATTATTGGTATATATGTTAGATGAAAAGGAAATAGAAAATGATCTTAAAACAATACAAAGGGGGAAACCTTTAACGCCGAGTAAGTTCTAATCAAAATTGTGAAGTGAGTTTGCGAAATATAAATGAATGTATTTTTTAGCGTTACAACAAAATGGCATATCTGTTAGTAGTTCTTACGGATCGAATAGTCTGCAACAAACATCTATTGTATCCGACAATGGTACTACACAATATGTGGAAACACGTATAGAAGATGGCAAATTATTATATGAAAAACGTTGGTTCCATCGTGGCCAACAGATATATGTAGAAGGCAAAGATGTACCAAAATTCGCAGCTACCATTACAGCCATAGGCAATGAAGTGGTAATTCTGTTAACACGTCACATTTATAAGGACAATTGAAATCATGTTTTTTTTGTTTTCAGGTATGGGTTAAGAAGGTTAATGACAGCAGCAGTAGTAAGGTTAAAATTAATATGTCCCATTTAGCTAAAGGCAAGGTGACAATAAAACGACGTGCCAACTGATGACATCTTAATGCTTCTAAACAGCAACCAATTGCTTTTACTCCACCAACCATCAATTAAGTAAATTAATTTAATATAGATTCTAGATTATTTCAGCATAGGATTACAAACACCATTCATTTTGAATGATTGAACTGTTGATTTAGTTTTTATTATTATATTTTCCTACAACTCCACACACACTCGATATTACACTCATTTACTGTAAAGAAAATATCGAAATCATTTTTTATGTTTTAATTTTATGTATAATTCCAATAACTTAATTTATTGTTTTTCTTTTTTCATTTTAATTCAAATACACATCAATTCGTTTTGTGTTTTCTTACTTTAACAATAAAAAAATTCTCTTGTGTACATACGCAATGTAATGTTTTAGATAATTAAATATAATGTCACTTTTAAATATAATTGTATTCATAAATCATAAAAAATATATAAACGTGATTTCCAAACATACTTAAAAAATCTTGAAAGAAACATTCTGTTTAATCTGAGTGTAATAATAAGAATTTTATTGTTTAAATATAATGTATTTATATGAAACATTTGTCTTTTCCGTGGGATTTTAGATTTTTGTTTTTGGAAAAAAGATGAATTAATTTTTATTCTGAAATTCTATTTTAATGAGACCAAACAAATTTTGATTTATCTACAGTGAATCTTCCCTACCAGAAGGTTTTCCATAACGAGTTTTTCTCTATAAAGAAATTTATCTACGACGAGGTAAGTACATATTAATATGTCTAACTGGAGACTACCCCCTTCTGTCATGATCAATTAAAAAACAAACAGTTATTTCATATATAATTTATTACCAGCTATTTGATATAGGATTTTTGTTCTCTTTCATGGTTAATTCTCTAAATTATACATTAGTCTAGTTCAACAATTGCGTCAATACAAACAACTGTTATTGCTACATTACATATTAACTTACATAACTAAACGAACAATGATTTTTATTAAATATTCAAATGTTTTAACATATTAATATGTATGTACTATATTATAGATCTTGCTTTGTTTTTGGCAGAAATATATATAGTTATACCAAACAAAATTGTCATACGCTATGTAGTTATTTATTTTTGGCCAAACTCATAAATTCAGCACAAATTTCTTCATTTATCTCCTCAACTTCTGGAATGTTCGACATTACCCATGTTTCATCGGTGCTCTCCAAACTTTCGCAGCAAATAGGGCATGTTTTATTGTTGACGTTCCTGCAATAAGGTAAAAAGAAGACATTTATTTTTTTCGTGTTCTATACATTTCCCTCGATAAATCAAAATACCATTGCTCGATACATGGCGTACAAAAGGAATGAGTACATGGTAGTATTACTTCAGTTTGTCTGTCCAAACATATGGAGCACTCATCGATGTGGTCGTTATGGGTACATGTAGATACAGATGGGCTACTGAGACCGCTGCCACTATCTGGGCTATTGCTCATGGCGTTCATAAACATTGAGGTGGTGAACTGTGATGGTAAGGGATGCCTTTGACTGTTGCTATTGGTTGACTCTTCGTCATCTGGGGTGGATTGTGAATCTCGTCGTTGTTCCTTTATACATAAAAGTATATAAATAGATAGATGTTCAAATAAATTTTTATTACTAATTATTTATATTTTAAAGGAATTATTACAATAAGTTAGTCTGTGTACTTTTCCAATACATATAATGTAAATTCCTTCGAGAGAGAAAGACGCTTTTTAATCACTCGTCAAAAAATTGCGAAACGCAAAATACAATGTTCAGTAAAAACTTTTAATTGTTGGGAAAATTTAGTAAATTCTCTTCGATTTTTTCGAAATTTTTTTCCAGGGCTAGTTATTTTTACCCTGATCCCGGGAAACTATTTTTTTTTCTTGGGGGACGGATTTTTGACCCGAAAGTCTGGGTTTAGTTCGCGCAGTTGGTTGAAAGCACCCAGAAGAGAATACCTCTGGACCCAGAAAAGGTATTAGCACAAATTTTAGCATTTTGGAAAGGTAAGAGCGAGTAAGAGTTTGGGATAAATTTGGTTGACTCCATTCATCTTAATCCGAGGTTTTGCTCGTATGAGATTAGAAACATTATTCGTATTTGGTAACATACAATACTCGATGTTCCCCTTTCTACAAGTGTTGTCCCTTAACCGTATGTATTTCTCTAAAGCATGATCTTGTACACAACGCAAATACGGAATTCCATAATAAATCTTCATTGTTCATAACAAAATACAAAAGAAAAACAAAAGAATGAGTGTGATTTTCATATGATTTATTACCCTGTGTTGTTCACTGCTCACCAGACTCTCCAAATGGGCTTGAAACGTTTTGAATACACATAAAAATTGCTTGAGATTGAGAAATTTGTATGAATCGATTTGTCTTGTCTCAGGATTAACTTTTACACAGGCTATTTTAACGGTCGCTTTCCACAGGAGTGATGTGTCTGTACCATTCTTGACCAAAAACACCAGTTGCTTTCCATTTGGGTCTATGCATTTGCGAGATCTAATTAAAATGTAAAAAATCAATAAAGATTATTTTTTTATTTACAACTCAAATTTCGAATAAACTTACAGTGCATTTAAATTACCCAAACAAGTTTTGAACTCTTCATATGTTAAGGAATTGATTTCCGATAGAACTTTTGTATGACGCACTACCTGCATATGAACGCTATCAACATCCGGCAGAGAATCGGCCAAACTCTGTGCCTGTCCCATTATTGTTATTAGTTGTCTTCTCAAAGACTGGAAGTCACGTTATAATTTGTGTAACAATTAGAGAATATATTGTTGAAAAATCTCTTTATGTGTTGTCCTTTTGGAATCTTATATTTATATTTATCTTTTGCAATTTGCTTCTGTCTGTATTAGGGTAAATACTATTAATATAAGGGAAAAGGGACCAACAGATCGAAAAAGAAGGCATTCAGGGCTTAGCAGGTCGAAATTCAGACCTGAGCTGGAGTTCACAGAGTTCACCAGATCAAAAACATGAATCCCTTGCAGGGTTTTAAAAATCGGCCCCACCTAAACATAAACAACTGTTTCAGTGTGCCAATCATATTTCATAAATTCAATTCAACGACAATTCCTGCATACTTTTAGGCATTTAACGTCATCAATTTGCTTTAAATGTGACAATCCTTCAAAGTCACCATATTACTCAATCTGGTAACCATGATACTAAACACCATTTTGTGCGTCAACCGACAAACACTGAGAAAAAAGTAAAATGCCCTTTCCTGTAGCCAAGTCCCTGTCAATGAAACCGGACCAAATTGTGTCATTTCCTACCAATTCTATATACCGGTTTAAAGCTACAATAAAATGTCTGCTTCGTATTTTCAAATAATTGGCAAGACTAGCAACATATTATAAAAGATGGCGCTGGTATGTATTTTCAAAATATACACATACTGGTTGAAGAACACATATACTACATATACTAGTAGAAGAACACAGGTAGTCGCATTGATACAGCTGCGGAGGCAACGAACTGTCAAACCAATTTTGAAATTGAAAATGTTGAATAATGGCCAAAATATCACGTTTTAAAATGGATATTGACTTTTATTTTTTCTACCAGGCAATAGGTAAGCGATGACATGAGAAAACGGCATTAGAATGTTTACAGAAATATGTTACTCCTAAATTACCAAATATTTCGAAGAACCGCAAAAAAGCATTAGAAATTACAGATATGGCTTCAAAAATCTATTCCATCCCAATATATGGAATATTGATTGGACGATTTTTCAATCAAATTATCTCAAACTTGGTATTTGGAGTTCGTAATAGGCACCGCCCCTGCTGGTAGGCAATAGGCTACATTGTGTCACGTATTCTTATAGCGCCATACAACTCGAACACCTGATATTCGGAAAATAGGGTAAGTGTGCCTAAGTTCGGCATGTCCCAGTAGTCGGCACTTTTTATTTTTAAGCCCAAATAAATGAAACTTTTATAACTAAATATATTTTGTTTACTTCAAATATATTGTCAGCTATCTTTGTGTACAATTTCGCTAAGAAAAGATGATTTATTCTAATAAAAATTAAATTTCTGTATGTGAAAGTCCTCAACAATCCATATTCTTAAGAAAAGTACAGTAAAGACGTCGAATCAGTTTAACTAAACAAAAATATTATATTTTTATGAATTAATTTATTATTATCATTAATTATTCTTACAAAAAAATTGGTATGCCGACTGTTGCAACATGCCATACAGACAATTGGCAAGTGGTGCCGACTACTGGCAAAAAAGCATTGTTTTAATAAAACTACAAATTTATGAAATTTAATAAAAGGTTATTAAAACTTTATTTATTATTGCAAAAACTATACAAAATTTCAAATCTGAATAAATTAACTTTGTAATAATTGAAAAGTTCCACTCAGAATGGTGAGCGATTACAAACGCGAAAATCCTAAAAGTGCCGACTACTGGTACACTTACCCTATTAACGGGATTTTCAACAGAAAAAAAATCGACTTTATAATAAAAATGCAAGTTGTATTTAAGTTTTATTTGATATATAAGTTCCATTTTAATTTGTTTGTTTTTATTTTCATCAAGTACAGTTTCATTTTCAGTTTAATACTTTTTCCTTATATTTAATATATGAATGTATGGATTTAGTTAGATGCTAAAGATTTTAAATCTATTTAAAAAAAAAAAAAAAACATATGTTAAAATTAAATAAAATAAAATTTAAATTAGAAGTAAACTTAGAATATAAAACTTTGAGCAATTTATTAATTCTACGTATACATCAAAAAGATGTATACAATCTGTATGATAAACCCAAAATAAAAATAATAAAAATATATTTCAAATTAATTTCGAAAATAAACAATTTTAAAATTATTCTAAAGTTGCACTTTATATTATTTACACATTTTATATAAAATACAATAATCAGTCTGTAGACTCATTTTCTTGTAATCTCTGGAGACAAAAAAAAAAAGAAATAAACAAATATTCAAATTAGTTGGTAAGGTAAATCGATAAGAACAAAATTGCTATATTAGTTTGGTCAAACTACAATTAATTGCATTTTCTTAATATGGCCTATGAAAATATTAGAAATGTAAAACTTAAAGTAAAATATGTATTTATAGCAAAAAAGGGATATGCCTATAGAACATTGAAAAAAATAGATTGCATCTATTTTGTTTTAGATATTAAAAAAATACATTAAGAATTAACTAAAAGGCATTTCGTTTTAAAAATAAAAAAAGCACTTGAATATAAATTTAATATAAATACACATTTATGAAATACAAAACTGTATTTTAATGATATTAAATTGATTTTACAAGTCTATAAAATTTTCGGTAAAAAAATTAATAAATTTAAATTATATATATTTATTTTAATGATAGTTAATATTTACACATTTATTTATTTTTATTTGATTACAGATACAGAGGACAATGATAAAAATATTTTTAATTATGAGATTTGTCTGGTCAGTTAAAGTTATCTTAAATCTAATAAACGATTTCATATACAATTATAATGGTAAAGAAATGAAAAAAAAAACTAACGACAATGAAATGACACAAAAAAAAAATTCAAACGAAATTAGAAAGATGAGGTTTGTGCTAACAAAGTTGACAGAAATGAGAAGAATTTTTTTTTGGGATTTTGAGCGGTGGAGGTAAAATAAGTTATTTTTCACATTTTTGACACAGCCAAAATTAGAGATTTTGTTTTCAAATTAATCGCTCAACTCATTTATCCCCCACCAGATAAATATGTGTCAATGTTTGAGAGATTTGCGTTATTGTAAATTAATTAAAAATGAATGAAATAACTGAAAATACAACACAGGAAGAAATAAAACCAATTACACTGTTTATTTCGTTTATGAAATAAATAGCAAATTACATAGAAAAAACGTATAATCGTTGATGTGATTTTTGTTTTTGTTCCTATTGAAAGTCTTATTATCACAAGTTTGAAAGATATATTCAAACAATATTATCAGATATTTGTTTCATATTAATATTTCAGAAACATTACCATAGTTACATGTTTTTAATTTAAATAAACGCAAGTTTTAAATTTTATTATGAAATTATGAAGACAAAATGATGTGGAATTAAATCGAACAGAATTAAAAACTAAAGGCATTTACTATATTTTGTGACATCTTGTTTTTGCGTGGCGAGGGTCTGTTTTTCGAATAGAATTCAATGCTGAAGAGGACATTTATTATTTGTTGCTAAAGGGAAGCGAAGCGAGACCTATATCAAATCGGATAAGTCGTTCTTTAAAATAGCATATTAAAACAAGTTAAAAAGCAGTAAGTTCGGCCGAAATACCCTCCACCATTTGGAACGAATTTGGAAATTTTCAGAAAATAAAATCCGTTAAAAATTCTGTTAGCTTCCATTACAAACTTCAAATGCGACATTTCAAACAATTTCGGTGAGTATTGTACCCTAAATCGTCAAAATACCGAATATAGGGAGGTACTGATATGTGCGGCCTGTTACAGACTGTAGTTCCCATCACGAACTCTAAATACGTAATTTGAATCTTCTCCGGCAAATAATGACGCTAAAATCATCATCAATCATCATATATGAGGACTATATGAAGACGTGGACCTGCACAGACAATTATCTGTCACAGGCTGTAGTATCCATTGCGAACTTCAAATACCAAATTTGAAACACTTCCGGTGAATAATGTCGCCAAAATCATAAAAATGTCGAGTATTCGGAGGTGCCGCTATATGGGGGCTATATGAAAACGTGGACCTACAAGGCCCAATTACGAACTTAACCTGTCTACTGGTAGAATAAACATGTGTGCAAAATTTTAGCCTTCTATCTCAATTTGTTCGAAAGATAGCTTGATTACAAAAGACAGATGGGCGGACATCGCTAATTTGACTTAGAATTTTAGGCTGATCAAGAATATATATACTGGGTCTGACATGAGGAGTTTCGAGGAGTTACAAACGGAATAACAATTATTTAATCGAAGGGCTAGTTTATTTTGGATTTCAATCATGTCGAGATTATGTAAAACAACTGGTCCGTTTTTAGCTACCTTGCGTGAGGATTTTGGTTATTATACAGATTTTTTTGACACTTGAAGACTTCAAGGTAAATGACTGCATTTGCCATTTAAATTCGAGTAATTTAATGAGTGAAATTCAATTTGTTTTTAAAGAACTATTCATTAATAATGTGTACATTAAATCTGATTTCAAATCTTGCTTGTAATTTACACTGTTTTGAAATATGAAATATTTATTTAAATAGGGATTCATACCAATCAACCATGTGAACAATAACTAATTCGAATTTGTAACAACATATACGAATGAGATTTAACCCATTACTTGCGGAAACATTTGTTTCGAAATGTTTATTAAACGATTCAAACCCACAAATATTGGCCTGCCGAAGCCTATAATAAAAATACATATGTCTGGAAGTAATTTATTTTACCGTCGCATAAATAGATTTAATCAGCTCTCTCAGCTTGATTTTAGTTCAAAGACATATGGTGTCGTCGCAGCGATTGGGTTAAGTTTGAAATTGTCGACTCATTTTTTATATGAAGAAGAAATATACATTTTTTATACACACAAGAAAAACTGACACAATTTTAACTTAGACATTTGAATGAAATTTAAATTTGTAATCGTCATGACTTCTTTTACATAGTACTGTCGCACAGATTGGGTTATATTTGAAATTGTCATAACTTTTTTATATGACAAAAAACTTTAAATTCATTATCGAGATTTTTAAAGACAAACTGCTGACACATTTTTACTTTACACATCAACTCCTAACTATGGTAACGTGTTTCTGAATATATTTTACAAGAGCTTAAGGGATTTTGTAATTTTAACAACTTAAATAAATCTGCAATTACTTACAATTTGTTTTCGTTTTTATCTTACTACTTAATTTTGGGGGTAGTTCACAAATACAATAGGGATGGGGAGAGAAAGAGAGGGATTTTTCGTTTGATTTTAGTTTCGATTTAAAAGCTATTAAATGAAGCTCTTTTAAATTAATTAAGTAAATTATTCAATTAACAGAATAATACTTAATAAGGATTCATTTGAAATAGCTTTTAAAAAATATACAAATCGTATTATGTTTCATTTCAAATCTTAAACAATACTAATAATGGCCTTAAGTTCTAAATAACACATTGCTACAAAATTGTAATTTTGAAGTGGCGTTGGTTTCAATGTAAATAACCAACAAGAAGAGTAAAAAAAATGAAATTTAATTTTTTTTAACTTTTGGTGGTTATTTTATATTGAATGAAAGATTTCATTAGATTTCAAATAAAAATTATTAACAGGATATTTTTGAAAAAGAGACTTGGTACTACTTCGCCAATTTCAGCAGAAGCAGGTTGTAAATTGTAATCGAATAAAATACATGTTCATATTTAAGTCCGAATCACTTCTCAATTACAAACAATTTTTTAGCTGTAGCCCAGTGTTGTAATAGATAATAAACAAAAAACATACAATTCGTCTAATAAATTATATGAAAGGAAAAAATAAACGGAAAATGTGATAATTATTGGAAAAAGGAAATAAAAATGAATGCATATCTGGTACCATTATACCTAGTTGTCGTTTTCTAAATATAAATAAAGTTTTGTTTTTTCTTTTTCTTTAGCTTAACAATCTAATAAATTTCATTAGAATTTCTTATGATCCTACATACAATTTAATTACTAAAAAATAAATATAGGCAGACATTTGTTTTCGTCATCTTTTGTGTTTCATTTTTTTGTTATTTTTTTATCATTTTTCTTTAGCTTTTTGTTTCGAAAGTAAAAATATGATTTTGTTTTTGTTTTTTTGTTGTATGATTTGTAAGTAGTTACGGTGTGCCAAGTAGCAGCAGTAATGTAAATGTGTTTGGTGATTGTTTGTTCAGTTATGAGGAGGTATGATGATAATGATAAGGGGCAGGAGGAGAAAATTGATAATTGAAACTAAATCTTACAATTCTGTAGATTGTCAGACAAAAGATGAGAAACCAGGCAATGGTGCTCTCGATCTGGCCATATTATTAACAATAATTTGACCACCATTGAGACTCATCACTGCACTGCCTTCGGGTTCGGAATCCGTATAGCTGGAATAGTTGCGTACGGGTTTCGTTTTCTTCCATGATTGTCGCAGTGAATCATTGACATTGGCATAATGATTGACAAAGGAATGTGGATCAGAGCGCACGCTCTCATTTTCGCTCTCCGAATGCTGGAATATGAAGAGAAATAAAACATTAGATAGAAAATCAAAGACTAAATTATTTAATTTAAATATTTAAGTTTTTTTTGACGAAAATAAAAAATAGTGGAAATCGGGGTCAGTAATTTTTTAAAACCATGAATCTCGAAGTAATCCAGAGCTCTACACAAATCTTTAAAGCTGTATATAAAATGTTGTGAAATACATCTCAAAATATAGGCTTTATAAAAGTTTGGGCAAAAAACCCAGTACTATTAAATCTGCTAGGTATTTCAAAAGCCCAGAGTGGATATTGGAAGAAAATTTACACGACTTCGGAAAAAGACTATATTTGCCGCAACAAAGAAAAAAAAAATGCTTTCACAAACCGAAATTAATGATATTTTTCTACGGCACATATCAAGTATAAAAAATTCTTTTCTTCATAGACCCACATTGAAATTCGATCTAGAATATTTTCCCAAAAAATCAAGGAAATTTTGACTTAAAATGGAAACGCATTAAATTAACACTAAAACATAAACACATAGTTTTCATTTGTAATACCGGCTGAGATGAAAAAACTGCAACCAACTTCATACTGCTGTCAAGTGGCTATCGTTAGAGCACTTCAGCATTTTAATGTGAATAAATCTTTTGTCCGACGTCCAGGAAGTGGACAGAAGAAAACAGTAACATCAGCAGAAATGGTTCGAAAAGTAAAGAACCGACTTGATCGAAACCCGCGTCGCAGTGGCCGAAAAATGGCTCTTGGACCGAACATATCGCAATATTCCATTTGTCAAATATTGAAGCCAAATACTGAGCCATTGAAATTCCAAAAAGTACAAGAACTTACACTGCAACTGGAAAAAATAAACTCATAAGAGCTAAAGAGTTGCTTTACTTGGCCGAAAGTGGTGAACTGTCGAATTTGGGTTTCTCCGATGAGAAAACATTCGTTGTCCAGCAGTTTGTAAACAAACAAAATGATCGTGTTTACTTGCCAAACAGATCAGAAATGTGTACCTTCGGTTGGAAACCAGAACTCAAGCGCTGGCCATGGTGATTGTGTGGGCCGCCATAACAGCCGATGGTCTCTCTGCGCCCGTATTAATCGACGGTGGTGTAAGAATAAATGCCGAATATTATCGCGAAAATATTCTGGATGATGTATTAAAGCCTTGGGCATGTAAACATTTTGGACGGAGACCTTGGACATTCCAACAGGACTCAGCACCATTGCACTCAGCACGCGCCATCCAAGAATGATTACAATATGGGATTCCTCATTCATAAAACTTAAAAAAATGTAAAAATTATGGCGTTTAACTTTGTTGCAGTTTTTTTATCTCACCCTGTATATGAAATCCTGGCGTTTAGTTAAGATTTAGACTCTTGACGTCTTCTAGGACCTATAGTAGTTGACAGGCTACGACCACATTTAGAAGTCGTTTCTACGTATTTTGAAAAGCCTTGTATTTTTATCTATAATATTGCCAGAGACACTATACATATACCTAAAACACACAGGTTCCGGAGAGGATGGAACTTGTTCCGATACACATTTTTTTGTGTTGCATAGTGTTAAATAATCTCTTACGTTATTACTACATAGATTATTATTACACGACTTATAATTTGAATACGAAAATTCAAAATGCCAAAAATCGCCATAACCAACTTACCTGCGACGCTTCCGACGAGCTAACCTCGGATGGCTTTTCTGTTACACTGCTATCATCTGGATTTTCATCGTAACATTTTAGGCTTTCCTCATCGCTGTGATAGGCCACCGATGCAGGAGATGGCCGGGGCGGACTTTTACCCAGTTGAACATTGTTTGGTGGTCGATTATTGTTCTTACGGCCCAGCGTACCCAATGTGCCGCGACTCAGTGTACCCACACTATTAAGGGTACCAGTGCCCACACCATGACGTGAACGATATAATTCTAAGGCTAGTTCTTGGCGCTCATCAATAGACATGGCCATTGATTCTTCCAGTGTTTTTTGAGCTTCCTCTGAAATGACAAGAAAAAATATGTATTCATAATTTGTTTGTGGCCCCAGAGCAAAAAACAACAATCACTTACGTTTATATTTATAGCTTTTACTCTTAACACACAATACTGCAATAACCATAATTATAATCACAATGGAGGTGGCAGCCAATGCAACCATAAACCATGTTTGACGATAGAATGGCTTATGCTGTAGATAACCGTATTCCAAATGCAATTTGGAGGGTGTCAATATTGAATCCTTTGAATAGACTGGGAATGATATGCCATAACGATTATAGGCAATCACCCGGAATGTATAGGCAGTCGAGGGCAACAGACTTTGGTAACTGACTGTAAAGTCTTGTATGGTACCGGTGGTGGTTTTCGTGATTGTCTCCCAACGGGAGTCGTCTATATGGGAAAATAAAATAAATGTATCAGTAATTGGTCTTTGATTAGGGTTTTTTGTTGTTTTATTTTTCTACGAAATTAGAATTAGATTAGCACTATCTAGGGTTGGGCTTGAAAGAGTTATTCTATACAGCATTAGTAAAGGATATATGCTTACTATAAATGTATCTACGAGAAAAGTTAATAATATTTGGGATAACTACAGCATGGAGAATTTATTATTTTTCTCTATGTATGGCTAATACTTACAAATAAATGATGGTTCGCCTCGTTCTACAAAAGCAGTTTTAATTTTAACACCAGCATAGCAAAAGTTATTTTTGAGTAATTTAAGAAATAGATTTAAAAAGAGAAATTGTAAAAAATAAATAAAATTTCCAACAACCAAGTTTGAGGAATAGAATTCCAAACAATATCATTTGTTATTATTATTATTTTGGTTTAGAGTAGAGAAAAGAAGGATTGTGATTGGAATTTCGTAGCCAAGGCAATTTATTCTGTAAAATCTTTATTCGAACGGTGCTATTTTCAATTTCCATTTTGATAGTTTTATAATGCCCAGATTTTATTTTTGGTTTTACAGTGGAGCAGTATTTGTGTTAGACCCAATTTCATAAGAATGTGTTAGAGTTTTTTGGAAGGATCAATTGTTAGATTCCTACAATAATTTCGGCCTATGCTCCACATTTGATATCGAGTTTTTGTACCGAAATTTACATCAAGCTGTAATTTGTACGGAATAAATCATTTCGATAAAAAAGGTTTCGTATCGAATGCGACAAGGCATCTTGTCTCTGGTATTGGATAAAAAAAAATTATAGTTTTTGAATGAATTATTCTGGAATAAAACGACAGATTTTTTACATTACTTTTAAGTATAATCTGTGCATTTGCTGGTATAAAACTTTTAGTTTTTGTGTTATCAATCAAGTTTCCAAGGCATTTCAAAACTACAAATTGAAAATAGCACACAATTTGCCACTTAAATTAAATTCATGCATTTTTGAAATCTTAAAAATCCACTCCATTCATGAGTTTTAAATTGTAATATTTAAAAAAATTATCAAACAATCCTTCCACCATTTTTTAAATCTTAAAATTAAAAAATATGTTTTTTTTTTAATCCAAATCCATTAATGTAGGATAATAGAGAATACCTTCAAATCCCAGAAATACTATTTGTTTTAAATACTCACCTCGTTTTTTGGCCTCGATATAATAGCCCAATATGGGTCCGCGCCCTGAAGGTCCATTTAACCAATGCATTTCTACACTGGATAATGTCTTGGATAAAATCAAATCACGTGGGGCAACCGGTGAACCATCCTGGGGCCCCGTTGTCACATTTTCACTAACTGCAGGACCATAATCTATTGTCTGAGCCCTGACGGTGAAGGTGTAGGTTACTTCCTCTTCCAGATTTTGTACCAACAAACTGGTACCCGACACTTTTTGTTTGACTTGTTTGCTGAATTCTGAAAATTTAAAAACATTTTAAATTAATTGAAAATCAACAGAACGTTCAACTACTCACTTTCATTTTCTTCGGTGGTCTCATAGGTCACTAAATACCCCAATATTTCACCGTTTTTGAACTTTGGCGGATCCCAGGACACCTTAAGCGATTGCATTGTTATATCTTCGAAACGTAGATTTTGTGGTGCACTTGGCAGGCCTTGTAGTGTTTTCACGGTTATTGGTGCTGATCGGGGTCCATCTCCGGCGGGGTTAAATGCCAATATTTGTATCCGATATTCAGTGAATTTATCCAAAAAGACCAAACTATGAGATGTGGCCGTGGCGGATACTACTTCAATTTCTTCTTCCCATGTTTTACCATCCTCAAGTTCTTGCGGTGAATCGGTTACCAAATAGAATATTTTATAACCCAACAGATCTCCGTTTTGCATACTTTGCTTTGGTGGCTTCCAGCGCAAACGTACCTCGGTGCTAGATATGGGTGCGGCATCAACAGCTCTAGGTTCTCCCGTTGGAACAGCCTCTCCCACGTAAACTGCTACAGGTGGGGTTGCTGGACCCGGTCCCTGGGAATTGAATGGTAATACCACAATCTCATAGTTGCGATCTTGTTGTAGATCCGATAACACCACCGAATCAATGTTAATACCCATAACATCGGTTTTGGGTGTGGCTTGTAAGGCTGTGGGGAAATCGGAAAGTTGTTGATACAATATGCGATAGCCTCCCGTTGTGGCATCACCATTCCACATGGATGTTTCCAAGGCATTCCATTTCACTCTGACCGAAGTTGTTGTAATTGGCACGACTTTAAGATTGGTCACCGAAACCGATGGAGCTGCCGGCAATGTTCTTACAATTATACTCTCCCTACTAAAGGCTGATGGTCCCAAATCATTGGTAGCTTGAATTCGGAATTGATAAGTTGTATGCGGTTTTAAGTTCGTAGCTGTATAAGAGGTCAGTGAGGGATCAACTCTTTCTGGCAGCAATGTCCAGGGACCTTCATTTTCACGCATTTGCACGGTGTAATACCTCAGCGGGGCAAATCCATCCCTTCCTGGCGTCCAATTGAAGGTAATTTGATGGGCCTGTATTTGACTTCGGGATATTTGAGGCATTGAAGGTGGCTGAGGACGATCACGATTATTGGTTGTGTAAACCAATACGGATGCTGTCTTGCCCCAACCCAAGCGAGTCTGGGCGGTAACACTGAATATGTAATAACGTTCCGCCAAGAGTTGGGTAGCACGGAATGTACGGTCGGATGGTGAAAATTCACGACTATAGTTCAAGCTGGACGTTCCGTTCAGGGAATATGTCACTTGGTAAGCCAAAATTTCACCATTTGGATCTTCAGGAACATCCCAAATAATGCGAGCTGTGGAGAACGATACATCCGGGAAGCTGACATTTGAGGGTGCACCTGGGGTGTCTTCAAATGTTTGTACTCTTACAGGTGGTGTACTCAATGCACCATCGCCAAGGCGAGTAAATGCCAATACCTGGATGTGATAGATCACGAATTTTTTAAGTTCCGTTAGGGTGGTGGTAAACGAACTGTTATTTGGTATGGTTTTGTGCAGCACCTGACCTCCACGATTTGTGGCAGCATAAAAGACTTTGTAACCATCAATTTGTCCATTGCGATGCTGCTTGGGCACCTCGCCCCATTTGACGACAATCGTGGTAGACGATGTGGCATTCGCTTGTACATCCAGAGGGCCATAGGAGGGTACGGCCTCCCTAGTCCTTTCCACCGCAATAACGCTTTCCCGCGATTGCCCCACATCATTGCAGGCCGTCATGGAAACCTCATATACCGTCCATTCCTCGAGATTTTCAAGGACATGTGAGTTGGCCGTATGATCTTCTATGAGTACGCTTTTTGGAGTAACGCGATTTTCACTTTCCACCTGCCTGTATGTTATGTTGTAGCCCCGAGGATTACCATACCATTCCGTTTGCTGTAGGGGAATCCAACGTACCCGCAATTGAGTAGCTGACATTGCACGAACGGTAACATTGAATGGTGGATGCATCGGTCGAGCTTGTATGGTCTGGAAATCCTTGGTAGGCTCGGAAGCTTTAGATGTTCCCACCACATTTGTGGCACTTAGACGCAAACGATATTGGGTGAATGGTGTTAGACCGGTTACGGTTAGTGTCTCAGCATCTGGATCGGATATTTCACATACCGTAAACCAGGTTAGATTGCGGGCAGTTTGAGCTTCCACTTTCCATTTGGTAATTGAGGAATTGCCATCAAAGCCAGGAGTGAATTGTAAAACGACCGAAAATGCCTCGATGTTTGACAGGGCCAAGTTTGTGGGAGGATGTGGCAGTACTGGTTCAACCCCTGATTGTATGGTTGCAGTTTTGGGTGGACCACCACCTACCCGGGTCCATGCCCGAATTTCGAACCAATAATGTGTGGTGGCCTGTAGCTGATTAACCACCAACTGAGTATCTTCGGCTGTTAAATTGACGGATCTCATTGTTTCCGGGCGATCTTTGACTTGGTGACGCACTGTGTAGCCGGTCAAAATGCCATTTATATTTTTGGGCGGAGCCCAAAGCACCGTAACCGAACGATCAGAGACATCATCAAAATGCAAGGCAGTTATTTCATCGGGTACATCTTCTTTGGTTTTAACCGGTATGCGGAAGCTACGCACACCATCACCGGGATCGGTGAAACACAATACGGTAATATTGTAGTCATGGAACTTCTCCAAACCCGCCAGTGTGGCCGATTGTTCGGCCAAGGGATCTAATAAACTAGGTGGCACCGTCATCATTTTCTCCTCCACTTCACGTTCTTCGCCATCAATTAGTTGCGTACGCCAGGCTTGGATTTTATAGCCTTGATTTATGCCATTTATTTGCTGGGGATTTGGTGGTGTCCATGTCACCTTAACGGCAGTGGAATTTATGGCCTGTACCTTAACATTGGTGGGAGGGGCTTCGGGTACACCTTCTTTGGTTTTGATTTTAGCACCTTCCGTATAGACACCAACGCCCATATTGTTGTAGGCAGCAATTTGTACTATATAATCCTTCCATGTTATTAGCTCTTGTATCAGATAGTTTCGTTGGGCCTCATTTGTGATATTCTGATACATCCAGGGTACATTGTTGTAGCCATATAGACGATATCGTATAATGTAACCGAGAATTTGTCCATTTCGATGTTCCTCCAATGGTGGTTGCCATTGTGTTATAATTTCCGATTGTGATCGGGCTGAACCGACAAATCCTACCGGTGGACCAGAGGGTGCTAGATGGAGATCAAGAAAAATGAATTAATATTGGAAAGAGATATTGTTTCGATTATTAAACTTATATTATTGAGAAAAGCTTATACAATTGATTTAATTTTTTATACACAATATATATACCTCGATGTAGCGGTAATTCTACGATTTTTTTGTTCAATCACAGATGCAGTGAAGGGTAAAGAGAAATTTAGCATGAATATATAGCATTAATAGAGGGATCAATTATTGGCATTTTTTGAAAATTTCGAAATCAAAAGGCAATGCAAACCAAAAAAATTAAAGAATTTTTGATAAAAAAAACTAAATAAATAAAATTGAAAAAAGTCGAAAAAAAGATTTGTTGTTCGCATTACTCTACTGTGCACGTTGTTTTCTAGCAATATAATTTTAGCCTATTAAATTTTATATTTTATACATTTACATACAAGAATCTTCTTGTCTAATATATTAACGACTTTTTACAGAGATTCTACTACGGAACTGTTACTAATCTAAAGATTTTAACACACTGTAGATGTGTACGATAACCTTATATTTTTTTGTACAAAATGTAGTTCCATAACCCAAAAGTGTAGTAAATGAGAGCGAGTTAAGAGAGCAATTTTGACAGTTGAGTTACTGAGAGTTTGAAAAATCTTATTGGAAAAAATGTACTTAGTGAGAACTATCCGTTAAGATCGGCTGATTGAAAAACAAAAAATTGGGATTTTAGCTAATTGGCCGTTATTTAAACGGGTCCGTGATATAGGGATTTCAAAAAATCTTTAAAATTGAAATTAGTTCCTGATTTTTTCCAACTTAGCACATCCCAAATTTTCGACCGAAATTGTTATGGCCTTTTATTCAAGAAATTGAGAGGACATTTTTTTTTTAAATTTCAACAATTTTCCAATTTTTGAAAAATAACGAATGTCATTTAATTCAAACTATGTATCCGATTAAGTTATATTTTGGACATTAGAAAATGTGGTCAAGACCCTCGAAAGAGGTAAAATCTGGAGGTAAAGATACTTCCGTGAGGGCGCTACTCCAAAAAATGGACTTACATTGAGATTTTTTTTCAAAGATTGAATGCCCAAGAATGGATTAAATCGGATACATCGTTCGCCACATGTCACTCGTTTTTCTTCAAAAACTTAACAATTGACATAGAAATGGTTGAAATTTTTATTTTTTTTCGCACTTTCCAATTTCTTGAAAAAAGGTCTAACAATTTCGGTCGTAAAATTGGGATGAGCTAAGTTGGGAAAAATAAGGAGCTAATTTCAATTTTAACGATTTCTCAAAATCCCTGTATCACATCCTGATTAAGCAATTGTTGACCCCTCAAACGGTGCTAACTTCAAAAACATGTTATAAGGTTTATAATTTTTCAAAATTTTGACCCTTTGGGGAGGAGAAGGAGTGGTCCGCTCCATTTTCACACGAGATCTTGTATTGGTAGGAATATTGGGATGTGCCGAGTTTGAAAGAGTCGAATGCTCATGTCGCATTTCATGATCGTTATGATTACTTAAAATTTTGACCCGTTCCTATCTTCATACCATATTTGAAATTGGTAGAAATATTGAGATGTGCGAAATTTGAAGATAATAAGACTTATACTTTTTACTGCAGAGATAATTATTCAAAATATTAACCCTTTGTGGGGGAAGTACTAGAAGAACTCTACCGATATTGTCAATTTTCGCGCCTGATTTCACATTTATACAGATGGGAGAATTTTAATTTTAACAAACTTGTATGATCATTTCTCTTTCTATGAAAAAAAAATCCATTTTGACCTATTGTGGGGGAGGTACCGGAAGTAGTGGCCCGATTTTGATCACCTCCGAGCTCGATCTAAGTTTAAGTCTTAAGCCGTAATTTCTATAATGCACGCCATATGACTAAGGGTATCATTAAATCGAGGTAAACAACGCGCATAAGCTTTTAAGTGAAGGTAGTGGGGCATGGGTTCTTTTTTATATATCACCATTACGGCTTGGTAAATATTGATCTAGGATATTTAACCTTTTTTTAAATCTAACCGAGACACGAAATTTTGGTAGCTCTATAACTATTAGATAAAATAGGATTCACGTAATTTTGTTGCTCTGGTTTTTTCGTAACTCAAAAAAGTACACAAACACTAATTAAAATTAAAAAAAAAATGAATACTAAATAATTCAAATATTTACAAATAAATTCGATATTCAGACTTTCTGTTATAAAAATAATACAAAATAATAAAATTCAAAAAATTTCGAAATTAAAAAAAAATAAATTTTGAAATTTTTGTTAAACCGGAAGTAAATTAAAAATGGATTTTTCGATAAAAAATAATTCAGAAAGTCTGATTAAAATAAAAATTATATATATTACAACTCACCTTCCTGCGGCAACTCCACAACATTACTTGGTTCCGAGGGTGAACCCTCGCCAACTTGATTAACGGCACTTACGCGAAATTGATAGACTGTGGCTGCTTTCAAACTTTCCAATAAAATCCAACGATTTTCGGCCGAAACATTACTTAGCTCGGTTATCCAATTGAGGAAGGGATCTGGTACGGGACCTACGAATTTTTCTAATGGCGTTAATGATTTGAAAATTATGAGAGAAAAGAAAAAAATAAAGAAAAGAAAAATGTTAAATGGGAAAAAGGGTTAAGGATGGGGAGGTGAGGTTATTATGAGGAGGAGGACGGAATTGAAATGATAAAATAAACCAAAAAATGTTTTTCAGGTGCAAAGAGTAAATGTTTTGTATTTTCATATTTCATTTCAAACAAGGACGACAGAGAGCGAGAGGAGCAAAGTGCATCACAACATTTAGAAAACAATGAAACGAAAATTAAAATTGAAAAAGAATTGTAAATAAAAAGCAATCAAATGGAAAAATAAACGGAAATCGATGAAAGCAATTTAGCAACAAGGAAATAAAGGATCAAACAAATAAACGGAACGGCCATCAGCGAGCCGGCCAACCAATGCAATTCGGAAACAATGAAATGTAGATTAAAAAATAAATACATATATAGTTTTTGTTTTGATGGGTTTTAGGCATCAGGTGGAGGTGGTGAGGCGTAGCAGGGGTAACAATGTTGATGATGGAGATGTTGTTGAGTGGTGTGATAACGACAATGATTGTTGGTGGGTTTTTGTTTTGAGAGAGATCCAAATTTTATTCCCGAAAACCCAAGTACATGAGAGAATGGAATGGTGAAAGAGTGTTGAGTGTTTTTACGGTGGGTGGATGGATTGGTGGGTGGGTGAATTGAATAACCGGAGAAGACAGCACATCCATTGCCATGTGTGTAGATTTGTTGGTGTTTGCATTTGTTATATGGGAAATTGTTTTGCATTGTTTTATTTTTCGTTTTGTTGGTAATATGTGTGTGGTAATGATGTTGTTGTTGTTGGTGGTGGTGTTGTTTTAAAGCCAAAGTTTTTGAAAACGTACGCACGCACACACATAACGAGAGAAAAAACAAGAAGAAGAAATTAAAAAACATAAAAACCATTATTTTTGTTGTTAGGTTGTTTTCTTTTCTTTTCTTTTTTGAACAAAAAAGTATTTGAACAATGCAAGCAAGCGTTTACATGTAGCCTGTTTAAAAATAGCTTTAATCTTAAAAATTGCAAATATATTCGTACAGAAATACAGTCGACTCGGGATAATTGGAATTTTAAAACCAGTAAAGGAAGGCCAAAGTCGGACTGGGCCGACTTTATGATACCCTACACCATTAACAAATAACCTTTTTTATGGGAAATTTATGAGCATTAAAACATACCAGCTATGATTACTTAAGCAGTTATAATTTAAATTCGAAATGAACTAATATTTGATAGGCTTCCATCGTACTGAACTGATATTCATCAAAATACAACCTTTTGAGTTGATATTACATTTTTTAGACACAATACACGTAAAATCGGATGAAGATATATATGGGATCTATATCCAAATCTGAACCGATCTCTATAAAAATTAGCAGAGGCTATTCTATTCTGTATCTGATAGTTGGCACTAAATATCGTTGTTGTGGAGAGTATTTTATGGGTGTGAGGGTGTAGAATACAAAATCGGATGAAACAGATATATGGGACCTATAGCTATATCTTAACCGATTTTCACCAAATTTGATACAGTATCTTCCATGAGGAATTCGTTCATATGTGCCAAAATCCATTCAATTCGAGCTAATATTAACCATTTGGTGCACAATAAACTGGAAATCGAGTGAAGATATATATGGGAAATATATCCAAATCTGAATAGATTTTTATAAAATTTGGCAAAGGTATTTCTGAGCTGAATTTAATATGTTTCTCCAAATATCGTTGTTACGGCTGAGGGGAAGTAATTTACTAATCGGATGAAGAATATACAGGGTGAAATACAAAAACAGCTACACAGTTAAACGACATAATTCTTAATTTTAAATTTTATTAAATGAAAGCAAAAATGTCGCAAATAGCATCAAATTTTAGAATAGGTTTAGATTTTGGCCAATGAAACCGTCATACGCCTCCCAAATGTTGCTCTGCGGTATTTTGGCCCATTCCCGGTGAAGCGCTTGATTGAGGTGATCGCCACTTTGGTATTTCTTATTGCAAATCTTGCTTTCTAAAATACTCCAGACACAATAGTCCAACGGATTGGTATCCGGAGATTTTGGTGGCCATTGTGCGCTGGAAATGAAGCGACGAACCTCAATTTGTAACCATTCATTGGTGGCGCGTGCTGAGTCCTGTTGGAAAGTCCAAGGTCTGCGGCCAAAACGATTGCGTGCCCAAGGCTTTAATACATCCTCCAGAATAATTGCGCGATAATATTCGCCATTTATTCTGGTGTCACGGTCGGTTAATATGAGCAAAGAGCGACCATCGGCTGTTATGGCGGCCCACACCATAACCATGGCCGGCGCTTGAGTTCTGGTGGCCAACCGAAGGTGCACATTTTCAGCTGACCTCTTTGTCAAGTAATCACGATCATTTTGTTTCTTTACAAACTGTTGGACAGGGAATGTTTTCTCATCGGAGAAAACCAAATTCGGCATTTCAATACTTTCGGCCCAGCGAAGCAACTCTTTAGCTATTTTGAGTCTATTTTCTTTCTGTTGCGGTGTAAGTTCTTGCACTTTTTGGAATTTTAATGGCTTTACCCCGAGCTCATTTTTCAATATTTGCGATATGTTCAGCTCACGAGCAATTTTTCGGCCACTGCGACGCGTGTTTCTATCAAGTCGCTTCTTCACTTTTCGAACCATTTCTGCTGATCTTCCCCCCACTTCCTTGTAGCCGGGATACGCTACCAGTATCACAATAACGACCGATTATACGAGACACAAAAGATTTATTCGCATTTAAATGCTGGAGTGCTCTAACGATAGCCACTTGTGGTTTTCCAGCCAAATTTAAAGAAATCACACTATTCAATTCAATCGCGAATAACTTCTGGAAAATTCTCACCTAAATGCTTTTGTGCGCTTGTTAACAATATAATGAGCTGTCACTGGAATAATTTTAACAGATGTCGGACGGATGTTGCTTAGAAATGACAGCAGTCTGAAGTTGGTTGCAGTATTTTCATCTCACCCTGTATATAATTTATCGCTTAGAAAATAAAAGTTCACAAAGTATTTTTTTTTTTTCTGTTCAAAAATATCAAAAAATATTTTATTCAAAATATCCTAAATTTTTTTGTAGAATCTCAAGACTTTTTGCCCCCGTAAAGCCCAAATTGCCCCGATTTATCTGTGATTATATACTTGCACATTTCCTATAGTTATAAATATTTTTTCAGATTCGAAATTTTTTATTCAATAAGCCTTCTTTGAATTCCAATTATCTGGAGTCGATTATATTTGCATGGGGTTTGTTTTCTTATTCTCTAAAAAAGTTTTCGCTGAAATTTATTCAAAGCCGTGGAAACTTTGTTGTAGACATGCATATCTTAACTAACACACACACACGCACAAAAGCATACATACACACAAATAAAAATAATTAATATATTTTATCGCTTTATGTACCGTGAAAATATTCCTTTAGATGTGGTTGTAAACATCAACATTAAAACTTTGTTTAATTTCGAGACAAAAATGTACACAATTAATTACATACGTAAAAAGTTGACAAAAGGGATATTAAATATTGTTTTAAAAGGATTTTTTGACTGCAGTTTCAGACAGAGCGGATGAAACGGAGCGATAAACCCGATTAAATGTTATTTGATATTTATTTAATATTGGTGTCCCTTGACGATATTTTCAAAGTTTTGGTCGGTTTCCAATGAAATCAGCTATTTCGAGTTCTCAATAAATAATTTAACTCCTGATTTTGCCGGAATTTTTTAAAGAAGTTTGCACCTCACATAACCGTAGCCTTGATTTTCGAAATGTAAAAGGATTTGTTCTCAATTTCCAAACAAATCAATCAGCTGTAATCTGATATTTCGGATGCTCTCTAGGTTGAATTACTTCTTGCAAAAGACATTCAATGTAGGTCCACTTTTCTAATTTGTAGGTTTCGTAACTATTTGTAATCAAATCAGCTGTAATTTGACATTCCAAGTAAAAATTCATCACAAAAAAAAATTGAAAAAAAAAAAACTTTTGTGTAGCCTCCATATAATAGTGTCCCCTTTTCGATATTAAGAACTTTCGGTCATCTTTTCCAATCAAATTAGCTGTACTATGAAATTTCAAGTTTCAAAAAAAAAAAAAAAAAAAAAAAAAACTAAAAGAATTTAAACATTTCCAAGCATATCAGTTATAATTTGATTTTTTAGGTTCTCTCTGGGTAGACTTACTCCTTGCTGGCCGGCACTTTCTGGGAAAAGATTTCAGATCGCTCACCTCCATGGCGAAATCAGATCTAATATTTGTGGTGGAAATCATCACAGGTCACTGTAACGTAAAAGCTATGACTTTTTAGTGCAGTGACGAAGCAACCGATTCCTGCAGGTTTTATCAGGCTGAGGGAGAAACTGAAACGGAAGAGTACTTATTCCAAACAATTACGGTTTATAAGTCGCTAAAACCGTCAAAATACCGAATAATGTGAGGTACCGTTATATGAGGGGGGCTATCCGAAGAAAAGTGACTGCATATGTAATTTCTTATCATATGCTGTAATACCAATTAAAACCTTCAATTACGAACTTTGAAACAATTCCGATGAATAATGTCGCTAAAATCATCAAAATACCGAATATAGGGAGATACCGTTTTATGGGGACTATACGAAATTTTAGTCTTTTATCTCGATTGGTTCAGAAGACAGATGCATATCGCTAAATCAACTTCGAATTTTACGCTGATCCAGAATATGTATACTTTGTAGTATTTCGAGGAGTTACAAACGGGATGACAAAGTTGATATGGTGGAGGCTATAAAAATTGAAGCTATATCCTATCCTAAGTCCTAGAAGGAAAGGACTTAGGATCAAAATGGAATATATAGCTTCAAAATGGAATATATTGGCACCATACTTCTGAAAAATAATCAATTAATAGTTTTAAAAATTTTCCGATTCTTTTAAAAATTTACACTTTATGGTTTTGCGTTTGATAATGAATAAAGGTAATCATATTAGAAACTCAAAAAAATTGAAATCAAAATATTGTGGAACAAATGAATCCACAAGACCATAGCTACAAGGTTGTATTATTAACATTTAATAAATATGTCCTACCTTGTAATTATTGTATCATGGTCTTATCCAATATCATGTTTATGCTACACTTCATTCACATGTTTTTTATTTTTAATTTACCTATAACTCCAAATTATATTTGCTCTGATTTTGCTTTTTTTCATAGCACACAAATTATTCTACCCTTTTTTCCTGTTGTCATTTCGAAACTATTAAACTTTTTTTTGAATGACACATAAAAAAAATCTGACACGAATATTTTCACAATAAAAGCGATAAAATGTCAATTTATGTTTATATTTCGTGTAATACATAATAACATATCATAGAATAACGATAACACCTAAACATGATAAGCGAACGAATCCTCTGGCAACCCGTAAAATGCGAAATGAAAGAAAGAAAAAATAAATACACAGCAAACATGTGCTTGCTGTAACACACATACATATACACACTCAGACACTTACAGACTAGGAACACTCATGCAAAATTCCATTAGGGAATTGTAAAATATAAACATACATAGATAGATGTGTGAATGAATGTACGTTTGAACTTACCCAATTCCGACACTTCACGCCTTTGTATAATAAACTTCGATATTGGACTATTGCCATCGAAGCCCGGAGTCCAGGATACATTTATGGCACGTTGGTTGGCACCCTCCAAACGTGTTGCCTTCACGTTGGACGGTGGAAATGGTAGTTCGATGACACTCAAATGGGCTGACCGTGTTTCATTGCCACCCGGCGAGGTAACAACACAGGCATAGGTGCCCACATCGGAGGCTCGTACCGCTTGTATTTCCAATGTACCATCGGACTGTACACCAATGCGCTGCGAATTGCTAATGGGCGTTGGATGACCTTCACGATACCAATCGATGTTGTAGGGCACCGTTGGATCACTGGAGACTTTGCACTGCAACGATGCGGTAAGGCCCAATAGAACTGTGGTGTCAACCGGTGGCTGAATGATTTGTGTGCGAACTAGAAAATTGGTGTGGAGAAAAAAGGGGGGAGAGAGCGAAAAAAAACATTAGTAAACATTGAAAAACATGAGCGTATTGTAAAAAAAAAGTATCTCCAATAAACCATCGATGAGAGAGCGAGAGAGAGCGAGGATTGTGATGAGTTAAAAAAAAAATGTGTTTCGTGAGAAATGAAAAGAATGTGTCTTCCAACTGCATTCTGTGATGATTTTATGTTTTTTTTTTTTGCTTTGCATGACACGAATGATATATGCCGTATGTATGTTTGATCTACATATACTTGATTTTGGGGAATTGTTTCGAAATACTGAGAATGAATCAATGCAATGCAGTTTGAATATTTGGCATTGTTTTGAGATATTTTTGTGTGTGTGTGTTTCGTTTTGTGATTTGTTAGTCCCACAATGACGTAGTTGATGATGATGATGATGAAGTTGGTAGTATAAACTCGAAAAACATTGAAAATTTATGTTGTATAGGTATAGAGATGGGAGATATATATTTATGTATGTTTGTGCTAAGATGAATTGCCAATTCGAAGTGAACAAGTGAAAGTATAATTTATTTTACTGAAATGTATTTCAAAAATTTCATTTGTTATTCGTAAATGGGCATTGAAATGCAGCAAGAATTACTCTGAAATTTTGGTATTGAAGTTCATGAAAGACATGACTAGGCAGAGAATATATTAATATGAATCTAAAAAATGGAAATTTTAAACCAAATATTTTAGATGTGAAAAAATACAATTTTTCGCGGGTATTGGTTATATCCTCCAAAGTCGAAGGATTTTTCTACTTCTACATTTAATGCATATAATTTGCAAAAGGTATCCTCCAAAGAGACAATTATTCATTTTTGAAAACGTATCTTAGCATGTGCAATTTTTTTCTTCTTCTAATTTCCAATATTCTGTTAACTTTCTAATATTAACTTAAATTACTTTCTTATAAAGACTAAACTTAAAATGTGAAATTTAGGGCAGACTTTTCACACACTTCTTAATATCTCTACCAATGTAGTATCTAGAGTAAAGATCTGTTAAATTTTTATAGACACTTCCCCAGCAAAGGATAACAATTTTGAAAAATCCTCAACAAAAATATAGGCAACGATAGGCGTACACGATTTCGTCCAAACTTCGTAATATTGGCAAACAACAGAAATAAGCTGATAAAAATTGGGAGTATCGGCCTCATACTCATAAAAAAAATATATTAGTTGTCACTTCGATTCTAAATACAAAAATGAGAAAAAACTATGATTTGGCTAGGTCGAGGTTTTTAAACCCTTCCAGTGAAAACTTGACTTATAATAAAATCGGTTTTCCTCAAAATCACCAAAATTTGAAAATTCCAATATATATATATATAGTGGACATCCTTTATTGAGGATTTCAATAACCCACTGAAAATCCGAAAAGTAAATTTTCAGCAGATTTGTTGGAAATAGGAAATGTCCCAAAAATCAGGAAGTATCATTCCATGGCGGCCAAAAAGTGGACCTATATACAGGTTGAGATGAAAAAACTGCAACCAACTTCAGACTGACAGCTGTTAAAATTATTCCAGCGACAGCTCATTATATTGTTTGCAAGCGTACAAAAGCATTTTGGTGAGAATTTTCCAAAAAAAATTATTCGTGATGGAATTCAAGCGTGATTTCTTTATATTTGGCTGGAAAACCACAAGTGGCTATCGTTAGAGCACTCCAGAATTTAAATGCCCAAAAATCTTTTGTGTCTCGTACCATCGCTCTTTACCGTGATACTGGTAGCGTAGCCTGGCGTCAAGGAAGTAGAGGGAAAAAAACAGCAACATCAGCAGAAACGGTTCGAAAAGTAAAGAAGCGACTTGATCGAAAAGCCGCATCGCAGTGGCCGAAAAATGGTTCGTTAGCTGAACATATCGTCATATTCCATTCGGCAAATATTGAAAAATGAGCTCGGGTTAAAGCCATTGAAATTTCAACGATTGTGATTCTATGCAGATCATCAAAAGGAACTATGGGTCTATCTCGTTTCCATTTGCCTGTTACAAACAAATGCACAAAGACATAGTGCCCTGACCACCTTGTGGTGTAGGGTATAATGATCCACATAGGTTCACCTTCTGGTGGAGCAGTTACATAATTTTTATTTTACAAACAATTTGACTGAAAATTAGTAATTTGGGTCAAATTTCGCCCAATTAAAAAAGTGGCAAAACCAAGCAATGTTTTTGGCCCATATAGCGTTACCGGCTGATTTTAAGTGTTCATAAGTTTCATAAGTTTGGTTAGCGCCAAAATGACAATACATATAATGCAAACAATTTTTTCGCTGTCATTATTGTTCGTTTGGCATGATACCAACATTGTTTTGCATACGCATTTGCATAACCCATACATATCCACAACACCAAAGTATTACTGAGTGTGTGTGTGTGTGTATTCGTTTGTGTGAAAAAACCAAATTGTAATTAGCTTTTTGAATCTGCAAATTAGTTTTGCGCCAACAAAAGTCTGATGATCATAATGTCATTTGTTTTTTGGATGGCGGCACCAGCATAACAACTGTGGCCAATCAAGGGTACCTCCGAACATCTAGTCACCAAAATACTGCAACTGTTATAATAACCTGGATATGATCCAATTAAAATCATAGCAAATAAAATCCAAAGCAATCAGCACTGCAGCCGTAGTGATTAACCAAAGTACTCACACACACACACACACAGAGAAAAAAAATCACTTTAAACTTTGAAATGACCAGCAGTTAGGAAAGGATAAAAAGATTGGGAATATTATTAAAATTGGCATTGTTTTACAAAAAAAAAAAAAAAAAAAAAAAACGAAAAAGGACAAACTTGCTTGAATGTAAATGGCTGTGTGGTTGTGGTGTTGCTGCTGCTGATTAGTTAGGGCCACCACGTTAATACATTCAAACATACACATGTAGATGTGTGTGTGTGACATGATGGCATCTAATTGCATTCGAAATTTCAACTTTATATTAAAATGGCACGCCAAGTGGACATCAGCAGCATTACTACAATAATGATAATTGGATTTTTCGTCGTTTTGGCCAAACAATTTGGCTATCATATTTTGCTTTTTGTGGCCAACTGTTATTTGCCTACGAAGTGAGCTCTTAAGTGTTATGACTCCATTTAAATTTCGCACGTGATACGTTTTTCTTGTTTGTTTGTAATTAGATTAAAGTAAAGTGATGAAGTTGTAAAAATATTTTCATTTTTTTGACACTGAAAAAAGGGGGCCATTAAACTATTAAGATCGCCCACCGGAGGTCATAAAACTAAAATAGAATTCCAGTTGAATTTGTTTGTGTCACGATATGGTTTGGGGGACATAGTTTACTTCAAAACCATAATAAAAACAAATTTACATACAATTCCAATATAAACGTTTATTTGTTACGGGTAGCTCCACTAAATATGAATAGTGGACTAGGGCAGTAGTAGTAAGAAAGAGCCAATGGGGGGGGGGGGGGGGGGGTTATATGACCTGTTCCTTAAAATCTCTTTCGCGTTTTTTAAAATTGTGCCACATAATAATTAAAAACTTCTCAGAAGTAATTAGAAAACAAGCCTAGTTTAGTAATAATTCTCGATTTTTTTATTTTTCCCAGAGGTAGGTATCAACATCCTGACTGGTAAGTATTTTTTTGGGTGGGGGGGGGGGGGGGGGACGGACACCACCATATTTGAAACAAAAGTCCTTAAGGTATCATTTGAAAGCTAATGAAAATATCTATCCCACAAGTGGTCACACATTACTTAAAACGATTCATAAGGTGTGTCAAAATTACTAATTTTTTGGACATCGATTTTCTAAAAAAAATCCCCCAAGGGTCGAAAAAGGTCCCAATTTGAGGGTCTACAAACTCTCGGACAACTCTCGAAAAGAGTATCCGATTTGGTCTAAACTTGGTACATTGTAATATTTTTGTCAAGCTTAGATCGAGTTATGAGATGGGCAATATATGTCCACTTCTTCTGGTACCTCCCCAAAAGGTGTCAATTTTTAAAAATATGTATTTTTCCTGCACAGAAAGAAAAACTATAATTCGATTTTGCTCCAACATTGCAAATATAGGTTTGACTCCATCAAGTACCTCCCCCAAAAAGGATGAACATTTTGAATAATTACTCTTATAAACTCTTATAAAATGTGATGTAGGTGTCCGATTGTCTAAAAATTTAACGCATCCCAATAACTTTATTTACCCAAGGTCGTTTTTGCTTCAATTCCGCAAATCCTAATATTTGCGTCAGTGCTAGATTAGGTGCGAAAATGGATAATATCGGTCCACTCCATCAAGTACCTCCCCCACCAAGGGTTAAAATTTTGAATAATTACAACTCTTATAAAATGTGATGTATGTGTCCGATTGTCTTTAAATTTCACACATCCCAATAATTGTATTAACCCAAAGACTGGTATTAAGATGGAATATATCGGTTCGCACCTTCTGGTACCTCCCCCAAAAAGGTCGAAATTTTCAAAAAAAAAAAAAAAAAAAAAAAAAACAAAAAAAAATATTTTTTGCAAAGAAAGAGAAGCAATAATTCGATCTCGCTCCAACTTTGCATTAGTTCTAGGTCAGTCGTGAAAACGGACAATATCGGTCGACTTCATCAAGTAACTCCCTCACAAAGAGTAAAATTTAGAATAATTATATCTCTTATAAAATATTATGTAAGGGTCAAAATTTTGTGTATTCATGAAGCTCATAAAACACGAAGTTAACATCCGATTCCATTCAGACTTGGCACGTCTTAATATTTTCATCAACACAAGATCTGTTGTAAAGATAGTAGAGATCGGACTATTCCTTCTGGTACCTCCCCCACAAAGTGTTCTAGATTTGAATTTGATTTTTTGCTAAGGTAAGTTCTGTTGTGAAGATGATGTATATGTGCGAACCCCCTCTGGTACCTTAGCCACAAAGGCTCATAATTTTCAATACTTTCATCTGTCATAACTTGTGATACAAGTCGGAAATTCTTCTATATCTAAATATTCCTCTTAAATAGAAATCTCATATGAATATGAAATTTATCGGAATTTATGATTTCGCATAAAAGTGAATATAAATGTTCGATTTTCTTGCAATTTTGCCATACCAATATTTCCATCTGTATTAGATGAATTATGAAAACGGAATTCTTCGGTCGACTATATCTGGAACCTCACTCGCATTTTATTTTTTTAAATTATACCATATCTCATATAAAGTTAAGGAAGTTATCAATATATATAGTAAACCTGGCACGTCGCAATATTTATATCATATTTATTTAGGTCCGATACGAACGAACAATATTGGCCCATTCTTTCGGAACCTACTCCATATAACCATAATAGAAGTCAAAATATATTTAAATAATCGATCATTGGCTGAGGGTATACATCTGTCGGCAAAGGCGACTGATATTTTTTACTTGTTTTCTTAAATTTAAGTTAAACAAGTAAGCAAAGGCTACAGTCGAGCGGGGCCGACCGTTGAATACCCTACAACACTATAATAAACGATACAGTTTATATAGGCGAGATACTCGAAAGAATTCCACAAGATATTGTGACAAATAATAAAAGAAAACCATCAGGTTTCGTTCTCTAATTTTCGAATAATAGCAACTTAAACTAATTTGCTCATTTCCAATTTATTGGTAGATGTTGCACTTAAATGGTCTGATCTGGATCTGGAACCAATACCTATAATCTCTCAGAAGTGGCAAAAGATTAACATTTATTATTGGTTTTTGACGGAAAAGCATCTATGTGAGATACAGACATTTGAATATATTCTTCAACGAAATCAGCGTTAACGAAATAGTCAGAAGTGCGTCTTTCCTGTATTTGTGAATTCTCCAAAAATTCCTGGAATGGACATTTTCGTATTTTGTCTATAAAAGTTGGCAAACTCCTTCACATTGAATATTTTTGGACGGCCATCCAAAACTGCTTGGCTTTTGCAATGTCCAGTAACCCCCATTCAAATGTGCGTGAGGATCGGGCGATAATTACGACCTGCTGACAATTTTGCAGTTTTTTGGTCCATTTCAACCCCTAAATATATGACGATCATCTCCAAAAAGAGTAGGCTTCTATTCTGACCCTCATCTTATCCCCATGCCAAATTTCGTAAGAATCGAGCCATAAATGCGATCTGTATATGATATCCTGATATCCTAACTACTTAGTTTTGTTAGCTGTAGAAATATTACCAAATGTTTAATTCAAAATGAAAATATGCCAAAAATATGACAAAATTGAAAAAATATGAGAAAATGTTAAAAAATCAATATTTTCATCTTTAGAGAGATGTTTTTATGGGATTTTTTAGACGTTTTTTCTTTCCTGCCAAGAGGCCATTCTGAATTAATGAGAACTGTCGAAATCAGTTCAGCCGTTCTCGACATAAAGGAGATCTTTCAAGCATATCTTCTTTGATAGACATATATATCGCACATATTTTGCTATATATCCGATTTGTTGGATCTTAACATCAATGTAAAGATCAGAAGTAACCTTGTCTTGGCTTTGTGATTTCGCCGGGATTTAAAATATTCGCGGCTTAATGAAAAATTTTGAATTTTTTCAACAAAAAAGATATGGTATATTTTACCCGCTAAATATTATCCGATGACCACCCAAATTGGTAGGCTTCTTCCCCGCCCTAAACTCTAGCTACATGCGAAATTCCGCGTCGATTGGTCTATAATTGCGACCTGTATAGCTACTGCAAAATCCGACATTTTTTCAGTATTTGGTCCATTTCAACCCCTAAATATTATGCGATCATCTTCAAAAGAAATAGGGTTCTATTCTGACCTTAACCCCACCTCCATTCTAAATTTCGTGAAGATCGGGCCATAATTGCGACCTGTAGAGTGATTACAAATTAACATGGACAGACGGACAGACGGACAGACGGACAGACGGACAGACGGACGGACGGACATACATAGCTAGATCGACTCAGCTCGGCGAGCTAGGAAGACCCATATATACTTTCCTATATGGGAAACCAATATTTCGAGGTGTTACATAAATTCTGGCCCAATCAAACTTATAATACCCCCAACACATAGTGTTGTAGGGTATAAAAATCTCAATTTGAAAGCAATGTTCTTAAAAGTTTCAATATCTCCCCATCTAGAGAAAATAAGTCAGTCAAATAAGTTTAAAGAACAAATAAAGGTCATATGTCGCTTTTTCTTAAATTTAAGAAAAACATTCGCAATTTGAAAACCTATGTTTTTAAAAACTTCAATATCTCCCCATTTGAAGGAAATTTTAATTTTAATTCAGCTAATTCCCTTAGCACGTGAATTAAGCTGTCAGAACAATGTGGAAGGAAACAAACAAAAATGTCGATGTCAATGAACAATGGCAGCAACATGCAATGTTTAGAGGTTAATGAAATGAAAAGAAAAAAATGCATTTTTAAGTTTGATATGCAAAGTTATGTGCGGCATTTACGTAAATGTTAGTTGGCATGTTAACTAGCTAGTTGCTGGGGTTTATGGTGCGAAGGGGATAGCAAATCCCATTGGTTATGGTGTAAAACAAATTATGTGTACTTACCCAAAACACCTAAATAGGCCTCACCATTCACGGTGCCGGCCTCATTCGAGCGTACACAGGTATAAAGACCAGCATCGGATTCGCGTACATTTGAAATTAATAAATCTCCAGATTCCAAAATTTGGATGCGGCTTGAAATTTCAACCAGGTGGGTTTCTGCACAGTGCAATGTGGAACATTGGTGGGGTGGAGTATCCAAGGTTTGCGGATGGCGGATGTAATGTAAAGTTCAGGTAAAATGTTGTCAGCCAGCAGCATCAGCCATGTTGTTTGAATTCGTAGGTTGGGGCGAGGGGAAATATGCAAATTTGGTAAAGTTGGCAAGAATTTGCATTTAACACAGCAAACACCCGACACATATACACACACAGGCGACATAGGATCCAAAAGGAATAGTTGTAGGGTTTTTTCGCGTAACATGTTTGTTTGTTGTTGGCCATCCCATGAGTCCCCCACACCATCATCATCACGGTGATTTTGGTGTTGTAATGATGATGTTTTTGTTGTTGTAAAATGTGGTAACGGCACCCATTAAGTCCATACACACACAAGTTTCCACACACACAAGCAGGAGCAGAGAGAGGTATACCGCCAGGATAAATGGTGTTGTCGTCAGCATGTAAATGATGATGTGCATGGTATGTGGAGATGGTAATGTGTTGTCAATTGAGCGTTTTTCCATGTTTTTTTTTTGTTGGGAATGCAGTAATAGTAGATTTTCACACCCACCCACACACACACATGAAATTTTTTGTCAAACCCATGTATTTCCGGTTCGTCGGTCACCATTGCGTTACGCAGTTTGTTGTTTTGCAACCAAAACAAGCGACGAAAAAAAAACAGGAACGGAAAACGTGTATATGTTGGGCGCCACAATTGCAAGCAATGTGTAAATATTAAATATTGTCAATGGTTTGTGCCATTTGTGGCATGCCACATACCAGCACAAAAACGCCGACAGACAGTAATGTTGAATAAGGTGTTTTTTTTCCCGCCAAGTTAAGTGCATATTATGACGCCACATAGCCAAAGTGTTTTCCATGGCATTAAGTTATGACGACGATGGCGATGATGACAGTAATGTTTTTATTGACGCACCCACACACACACGTACACAAACACACACAACATATTTTAATGTTGCATCAAATATTTATTGTGCCGCCACCCATGTCAAGCATTATTGCAGCGTTGAGGCGAGTGTTTGCAGGGCGGTGCAATTAAAGTCATTTAGTTTTTAGATTGGACATTAAATTGTGGTTTTGTTGTTGGCAAAGAATTACAAAAGGGCAACGGTTTGGGGGATCCACACAAATTTCGTTTCGACAGATTTCATGGATTTTGTACAAGTTGCCCAGGGGTAAAATATCCGTATTCCAATGTTGATGGTGATGGTGGTGCAAATAGTCATAGGAGGTGCCACACAACGTCAAAAAGGTAATCCATTCAACGACCATTTAAAAATAGTTTTATTGCAGTTTGGATTTTGCATGTTGTCGGAGTTTTTTTCGAGAGAGGGGATTTTGTTGGTTTTTTGTTATGTTATATTATTTTGTTTTTTTGTAGCAATAATTCAAACATCCGTTTTATTGATAGTTTGAATTTGGTTAGTTAGCAGTTGGTGGTAAATTTGCAGTAGTTGTTGTTAAATTATTGGCATATAAAAAAGGGAGAAAAGAAAAAAATCGAATACGAATCTGTGATTAGTAAAAAATATATAATTTATAAAAAAAATCCATATTTATGTCATGCAAGTAGTTTATCCACAAAATAAATTATATATTGTGGCCAAAGGCCATGTAGATTATTTCGATATTTTTAGGGAGCAGCAAATGTCAGTTAAAAATAATTTAAAACAAGTAAGCAAAGGCTACAGTCGAGCGGGGCCGACCGTTGAATACCCTACAACACTATAATAAACGATACAGTTTATATAGGCGAGATACTCGAAAGAATTCCACAAGATATTGTGACAAATTATAAAAGAAAACCATCAGGTTCCGTTCTCTAATTTTAGAATAATAGCAACTTAAACTAATTTGCTCATTTCCAATTTATTTGTAGATGTTGCACTTAAATGGTCTTCCTAGATCTGGAACCAATATTTCCCAAAGACCTATAATCTCTCAGAAGTGGCAAAAGATTAACATTTATTATTGGTTTTTGACTGAAACGCATCTATATGAGATACAGACGAAATCAGCGTTAACGAAATGGTCAGAAGTGCGTCTTTCCTGTATTTGTGAATTCTCCAAAAAGTCACTGGAATGGACATTTTCATATTTAGTCCACAAAAGTTGGCAAACTATTTCACACATTGAATATTTTTGGATGGCCATCCAAAACTGCTTGGCTTTTGCATGTCCGGTAACCCCCCGGGAGGATCGGGCGATAATTACGACCTGCTGACAATTTTGCAGTCTTTTGGTCCATTTCAACCCCTAAATAGATGGCGATCATCTCCAAAAAGAGTAGGCTTCTATTCTGACCCTCATCCTATCCCCATGCAAAATTTCGTAAGGATCGGGCCATAAATGCGATCTGTATATGATATCCTGATACCCTAACTACTTAGTTTTGTTAGCTGTAGAAATATTACCAAATGTTTAATTCAAAATGAAAATATGCCAAAAATATGACAAAATTGAAAAAAATATGAGAAAATTTTACAAAATCAATATTTTCATCTTTAGAGAGATATTTTTATGCGATTTTTTTAGACATTTTTTCTTTCCTGCCAAGAGGCCATTCTGAATTAATGAGAACTGTCGAAATCAGTTCAGCCGTTCTCGACATATAAGAGATCATTCAAGCATATCTTCATTGATAGACATATATATCGCACATATTTTGCTATATATCCGATTTGTTGGATGTTAACATCAATGTAAAGGTCAGAAGTAACCATGTAGTGGCTTTGTGAGTTCGCCGGGATTTAAAATATTCGCGGTTTAATGAAAAATTTTGCATTTTTTCAACACAAAAGATATGGTCTATTTTACCCTCTAAATATTATCCGATGACCACCCAAATTGGTAGGCTTCTTCCCCGCCCTAAACTCTAGCTACATGCCAAATTCCGTGTCGATTGGTCTATAACTGCAACCTGTAGAGCAACTGGAAAATCAAGAAATTTTTCAGTATTTGGTCCATTTCAACCCCTAAATATTATGAGATCATCTCCAAAAGAAATAGGGTTCTATTCTGACCCTAGTCTCACCTCCATTCCAAATTTCGTGAAGATCGGGCCATAATTGCGACCTGTAGAGTGATTACAAATTAACATGGACAGACGGACAGACGGACAGACGGACGGACGGACATACATAGCTAGATCGACTCAGATCGGCGAGCTAGGAAGATCCATATATACTTTCCTATGTGGGAAACCAATATTTCGAGGTGTTACATAATTTTTGGCCCAATCAAACTTATAATACCCCCAACACATAGTGTTGTAGGGTATAAAAAATATTTGTTTTTATTTCTAGAAATTCATATAGGATTCAACACTGTTTTAGATAAAAAAAAAAACTCATATCATATTCCATAAGAGAATCTACGGGTATTCATTGGGATGTATATCAGGAAATTGATGCGGAGTTCCTTCAGGTTTTCCATCGGATGATCATCAGATCTTCTATGAGAAGACCATCAGATATTATAGGAAAAGGCCGTCAGGATTTCTGTGAGAAGACCTTTGGCTCTTTTATGAGCAAACCCTTTGGGATCTCCACCTACAGAGTGAGATGATAAAACTGCAACCAACTTCAGACTGCTGTCATTTCTAAGCCACTCGTCCGACAGCTGTTAAAATTATTCCCGTGATTGCTCATTATATTGTTTACAAGCGTACAAAAGCATTTAGGTTTTGGAATTTTCCAGAAAAAAAAAAATAGTTATTCGTGATGGAATTCAAGTGTGATAGTGTGATTTCTTTATATTTGGCTGGAAAACCACAAGTGGCTATCGTTAGAGCACTCCTGCATTTAAATGAGAATAAATCTTTTGTGACTCGTACCATGGCTCGTTACCGTGATACTAGTAGTGTAGCCCGACGTCAAGGAAGTGGACGGGGGAAAACACCAACTTCAGGTTGGTTCGAAAACTAAAGAAGCGACTTGATCGAAGCCCTCGACGCAATGAACGAAAAATGGCTAGTGAGCTTAACATATCGCAATATTCCATTCGGCAAATATGGAAAAATGAGCTCGGGGTAAAGCCATTAAAAAAAAACAAAACTTACAAGGCAACAGAAAGAAAATAGACTCAAAAGGGCTAAAGAGTTGCTTCGCTTGGCCGAATGTGGTGAACTGTCGAATTTCGGTTTCCGTCTCCGATGAGCAAATAATCGCTGTGCAGCATTTTGTAAACAAACAAAATTATCGTGTTTACTTGCCAAAGAGGTCAGCTGAAAATGTGCACCTTCGGTTGGCAACCATGGTAATGGTGTGGGCCGCCATAACAGCCGATGGTCGCTCTCCGCTCGTATTAATCGACCGTGGCATCAGAATAAATGCCGAATATTATCGCGAAAATATTCTGAAGGGTGTATTAAAGCCTTTAAACATTTTGGCCGCAGACCTTGGACATTCCAACAGGACTCAGTACCATCGCACTCAGCACCCGCCACCCAAGAATGGTTACAAAATGAGGTCCCTCGCTTCATTTACAGCTCACAAAGGCCACCTAAATCTCCGGATACCAATCCCTTGGACTTTTGTGTCTGGTGTATTTTGGAAAGCAAGGTTGGCACTAAAAAGTACAAAAGTGTCGATCACCTCAAGCAAGTGCTTCGCCGGGAATAGGCCAAAATACCGTAGAGCAACATTCGGGCAGCGTGTGGCCGTTTGAAGGCTATAATTCTTTCCAAAGGTGACCAATTCGAACAAATCTAAACTTATTCTAAAATTTAATGCTATTTCCGACATTTTTTTGGTTTCATTCAATAAAATTAAAAATTATGGCGTTTGACTTTGTGCAGTTTTTTTATCTCACCCTGTATCGTATCAGCTCTTCTATGAGAGAAGACCTTAAGCTCTTCTATGAGAGTAGACCGTCAGCTCTTCTATGAGAGAAGACCGTCAGCTCTTCTATAAGAGAAGACCGTCAGCTCTTCTATGAGAGAAGACCGTCAGCTCTTCCATGAGAGAAGACCGTCAGCTCTTCTATGAGAGAAGACCGTCAGCTCTTCTATGAGAGAAGACCGTCAGCTCTTCTATGAGAGAAGACCGTCAGCTCTTCTATGAGAGAAGACCGTCAGATCTTCTATGAGAGAAGACCTTCAGCTCTTCTATGAGAGACGACCTTCAGCTCTTCTATGAGAGACGACCTTCAGCTCTTCTATGAGAGACGACATTAAGCTCTTCCAGGAGAAGACCTTAAGCTCGAGAAGACCTAAAACTCTTCTCTGACAATACCAAAAGCTCTTCTGGGAGAAGATCTTAAGCTCTTCTAGGATAAAACTACAGCTCTTCTCTGGTAAAATACTCTGATCTTCTCTGAGAAGACCTTAAGCTCTTTTACGAGAAGATCTTTACCTCTTCTATGAGAAGATTTTAAAAATTTCTCTGATAAAATCCTCTGATCCTCTCTGAAAAGATCTTCTGCTTTTTTCGGAGAAGACATTCTGCTTTTCTCTGAGAAAACCCTTTGAGAAGACTTTGTGTTTTTCGAGGAAAACACCTTCAGCTCTTCTCTTCATTTTATCATTATTAAGGCTTGACATGCTATTTCTGAAACAGATTTTAAAACTTAATTTCTTTGCAATTCCATTTAGGTTTTTTCTTTAACAATTTATTTCTTAATTTCTCTAAAACCTCCAAATCCAATTTGAACATCGCAGTTACGGAAATGGAGCCAAAAGATATTTTCTTTTGCTGGCTTGACATTGGCCGCAAAGCAATTTCGCACTTCACAAAACATAAATTATGAATTTATACCGCTGTTAAATAACATTAGTGTTGTTTCGCCACTTTCAAGTGGCACCACGAAAAAAAATACAGTGGAAAATGAATAAAAAATCTGGTTCTCTTATTTTTTCCAAACGGAATTCAAAACACCCCAAAAAGTTGTCTTGCATTTTTTGTTTTCAAATAATTTTAGCTGTCTGTTTTTTTTTCGTTGGTTTTTTAAATTGTGGGTTTAGTAAGTTTTGCGCACGACAACACTTACCATTGTAAATCCAAGTGATGTTTGGATTGGGAGCACCAACAGCACGGCAGGAAATAGTTGCATCTTTACCATCCAAAGCGGTTACATTTTGTGGTGGTACTTCCATGACAGGGGCCGAGGCTATAGGGAGAACACAAAAAAAAAAAAGAGAAAACACATACAACAATTAACAATATGAATGGAATTACGGTTCTGTTCTAAAAAAACATGAAAATAAATAACTACAACGAAAATAGTTTGGTTACCAAAAAAAAAAAAAAAAAAAAAAAAAAAGTGTTATAAAATTGCATGGGTGGGTGAAGAGGTTGTATAAACAGTGATTTGATGTGGTACTAAAAATTTGAGGACTACAACAAAAAATATGTACATTCATTCACTCATATCCAACAAAACCAATTATCTTTGTTTTAAAACATTTAACTCTAGAATGCAAAAAACAAAAACCAAAAAAAAAAAAAAAAATGTTGCAATGAAGTGTTTCGGAAAAAAAGTGCGATAAGTACTGGTTTTCAAATTCAACAACAAAATCGCCCTTAAGGCAGGTTAGACATGTAAAAAAAGTGTAGTTGGCTGTCACAATTTGTACAAATTGTGGTAATTGCTTCGTTTACGTTGAAGTATTTGCCGTAGACCACTTTAAAGGTCATTATGGCTTTTATTTCATCAAAGTTGTGGTTGGTGTGGGTTTTAAATTTAATAAAAAATTAAAAAAAAAAAAAATAAATAAATAAATATGGAATAGTTTTCTACATGTCTTGTGGAGGCCTTTATTGTGTATTGCGAATTAAGGTTAGTTTACATATCATGTTTGAGTCATATGTAATGTGATTTTTTCCACATTTTTGTAGCATTTTCATAGCATACTTTAAGGCGCTCCCAGCATAATTTAAGCAAAAGTTACAGTATAAAAAAAGTTAATTTATATAAAAACAAGTAAGCAAAGGCTACAGTCGAGCGGGGCCGACTTCGAGCGGGGCGCTTCTATTCTGACCCTAACCCCACCTTCGTGTAATATTTCGTTAGGATCGGGCCATAATTGCGACCTGTAGCGTGATTACAAATTAACATGGACAGACGGACGGACGGACATACATAGCTAGATCGACTCATCTCGGCGAGATAGGAAGATCCATATATACTTTCCTATGTGGGAAACCAATATTTTGAGGTGTTACATAAATTCTGGCCCAATCAAACTTATAATACCCCCAACACATAGTGTTGTAGGGTACAATAGTATATGTAGATTACACTGTGGAACATAAAAAATAATACAGAATTCTCCCTTTGGAATCCTTGAATTTTAGATATATAGTGTCTTTGGCAACATTTTCACTTCCATGCGAGTCACTAGAGGGGTCGATTTGGTCCTTTAAAAGAAAATGGTTAAAAACTACCTTTAAACGGGATCGTAGCAACTCAAAATATTCTACAAATTTATTTGTCATAAAATTCTACTTTAGGTCCCAGAAGACATCAAAAGTCTAAGCCTTACCATAATTTTTACATTTTTTTTAAATTTTATCGAATGAAAGCAGAATATGTCGGAAATAGCATCAATTTTTTTTTTAAATCTTCCATAATTTATCATTTTTTGGTGTAAATGTCAAAGCAAGAAAAAGCAAAGCAAAGTAATATTCTATATCAAATTTCGATGTGAGTATCTGAACAAGAGAAATTTGTAAAATTAACAGGTATCATAAAAAATATCATCAATTTCGGTTTTCACAAAACTGTGTTTTATGTTCGAAAAATTTGTCACTTTTCTGAATTCGCTGCCAATTTTCTTATAATTTTACTATCCAATAGCCAATCGGGCTTTTAGAAAATGCCAAGCGGATGTGTAAGTACTCGGTTTGTAGATCAAAACCCCAAAAGAATTTCAGGTTCTGGAGCCAAATTTTTTTAAGGCTTTTATATAGCCTTGACTGCAACCAGCTTCAGACTGCTATCACTTGTAAGCCATTCCTCCGACAGCTGGTAAAATTATTCCAGTGGCAGCTCATTATATTGTTTACAAGCGAACAAAAACATTTTAGTGAGAACTTTCCAGAAAAAATGTCATTCGTGATGGAGTTCAAGCCTGATAGTGTGATTTCTTTATATTTGGCTGGAAGACCACAAGTGGCTATCGTTAGAGCACTCCAGCATTTAAATGTGAATAAATCTTTTGTGTCTTGTACCATCGCTCGTTACCGTGACAAGGAAGTGGACGGAAGAAAACAGCAACAGAAATGGTTCGAAAAGTAAAGAAGAAGAAGCGTCGCAGTGGCCGAAAAATGGATCGTGAGCTGAACATATCGCAATATTCCATTCGGCAAATATTGAAAAATGGGGCTCGGGGTAAAGCCATTGAAATTCCAAAAAGTGTAAGAACTTACACCGCAAAAGAGCTAAAGAGTTGCTACGCTTGGTCGAAAGTGGTGAACTGCCGAATTTGGTTTTCTCCGTCCGATGAGAAAACATTTGTTGTACAGCAGTTTGTAAACGAACAAAATTATCGTGTGTTTACTTGCCAAAGAGGCCAGCTGAAAATGTGCACCTTCGGTTGAACACCAGTACTCAAGCGCCGGCCATGGTGATGGCGTGGGCCGTCATAACAGCCGTTTTTCTCCTCTTAACACACATCCTCTGTTACCAAATACCTCAGTGTTCTAACTCTTCCTTCCTCTTGTTCTTCCTCACTGTACGTTTTTAACCAAAATAAAATTGTAAATTCCCATAGACACTGACTATTTCGTCAAACTGCAACAACTACAAAACTTCAAACTTCAAAAATATTCAATTTCTATAATCGAAAATATTTGAACGCCCATTAAAAACTAATTAACAATGCCCGAAGTCGTATTGACATCCATACCGCCATTGGAAATAACACCGGATAATTCCAGTGAAAATGAAACGCCCACTTCTTCATCGTCAGATACGACAAGAAGTAACGACGATCCGGCGTCGGCATCTTCAGCTGACATTAAAGTTCAACGAAGTTCTCTAGCGAAAAATCACAAGAATGGAAGGCCAAGCATTGGCAGTAGCCAGATGAAAAATAAATATCGCAAATCGATTCCGAAACGTTTGTCGAAAAAGTCGGCTGGAGTAGGGGTCACGTAAGTATATGAAATAACAATTCTTGATTAAGCCTTGGTGTGGCCTAAAAAAGTATCCATTGGAAATGAAAGGAAATATTGAAATCCATGCCTTGAAAGAAAAAGTTCACTGTCACTGAGTTCCGACTTACACAAGGAGCCCTATGAGTCGGCTCCAGTTTTTTGTTGAATAAAGGAAATTAATGGGGGAAGTGAGGGGAAAAATGCCCCATTGCAAAAACTTCTTAAATAGAAGTCGGTCTTGCAGAGAAAGTTAGGAGAAGATCTGATCAATAGAAGTTGTACAGATCTTCCCAATAACTTATCCAAAGATTATCCTACAGGAAATTTATTGATGTAAAGTTGCGAAGGTATTGTGAAAAATTGGGTGAAGTGAGGGGAAAAATGCTCCATTGGAAAAACTTCTTAAAAATAAGAAGTAGGTCTAGCTGTACATATCTTCCCAATTGATTATCCAAAGATTATTCTATAGGAAATTGATTGATGTGAAGTTGCGAAGGGCTTGTGAAAAAAGGTCTTCAGTTTGTCTCGTCTTGAAAAACCATTTTCCTATAGGAGAACTCTCAAATAATTCTTAACGATCTTGAAATCTACAGATGGAAAAATCAGATTACCCCCCTAAAAACCGAAGATCTCCCTGCGGAAACGGCTCCAGTTTTTTGTTGAATAAAGGAAATTAATGGGGGAAGTGAGGGGAAAAATGCCCCATTGCAAAAACTACTTAAATAGAAGTCGGTCTTGCAGAGAAAGTTAGGAGAAGATCTGATCTGATAGAAGTTGTACAGATCTTCCCAATAACTTATCCAACGATTATCCTACAGCAAATTAATTGATGTGAAGTTGCAAAGGTATTGTGAAAAATTGGGTGAAGTGAGGGGAAAAATGCTCCATTGGAAAAACTTCTTAAATAGAAGTAGGTCTTGTGTTGTACAGATCTTCCCAATTGATTATCCAAAGATTATTCTATAGGAAATTGATTGATGTGAAGTTGCGAAGGGCTTGTGAAAAAAGGTCTTTAGTTTGTCTCGTCTTGGAAAACCATTTTCCTCTCAAAGAATTCTTAACGATCTTGAAATCTACAGATGGAAAAACTCAGCTTACCCCCTAAAAACCGAAGATCTCCCTGCGCAAACTCGCAATGCCTTCCTACAGAGAAGATTTACAGAGTTCTTTTATTACGAAATCAACACATCTTCTAATGCATATCGTAGATGATTTGTACATTTTCTATCAGTCGCTCGATAGAAAATCTTAAGATATAAGTTTCCCCCCAAGAAGATTTACAGATTTTCCATAAGCTGATCCAGAGACTTTAAGTGAGCGGACTTTTATATATATTCTATGAGAAGATTGACGAAATTTAGTCAACAGATCACCTGATCGTCTATCTGAAGATCAAACATCTTAAAATAGAATTAAAATTTTTGTGGTAGATCAGAATATTTCTGTGTAAGGTCTAAAGAAGGAGGTGTGAAATAAATCTATGGATTTTCTAGAAGATCAACTGATCTTAAAGGAAAGAAGATTTACAGATCTTCTAAAAGAAGATATACTTATTTTCTGAAAGAAGAACTACTTATTTTCTAAACGAATATCAGCGTGAAGGTCAAAGAAGGTCTAAGGGAGAAGGTCAAAGAAGATCTAAGAGCGTCTAAGAGTACTCGAAAAATATGAGTTCCACCAGAAGTTTACGCTCTCCGCTCTTTGGTTTTATATAGGAGCGCTCTCAAGTACTACTATTTGACCAATACGAGTGGTAGTCAAGATGTTCGAATTAGAAAAGAGAAGTGAGTAAGTGATATCTGATGGGAACATGTATTTTCTGAATTGAGGCCGTGGACTGTGACTGGGGAAGATCGTGTGCAAAGGCCAGGGAGGGTAACAAACCATCATAATATGGTGGGATTTGTGTGCAAAAACCACAAATACAAGCACTCAACAAAGTTCCTAGAGAGAGATAGAAAGAGAGAGAGTGAAAGAGAGATAAAAGTGGAATTCTCATTACGGAAATCAGTTTTTTTAGGAATTCAGAACGTAATAGGGTAATTTTAATTTTTCGTTACACCCTATTATAAAAATTTGAAAAAAAAAAGAAAAATATTTTTATTTTTATTTTCCAAATTTCTAATGTCATTATTGTACTTTTTTATTTCTTTGATGAAGTTTCTGTGAGACAATTTTTTGTAATTGTTTAAAAAAATGTCATTCATACTTCAAATTTGTCCTGTTCTGTTTCGCGATTAAGTGTTTTCAAATTTCTCATTGCAAAAATAAAATCGTTCACTTTTTTATTGTCCAGCAACAGTTCACAGCCCAAGAAATCTGTAAATAAATCTCAAATACCGAGATCTCTGTTATTAACACCCTCATCTTCGTGCAAATCGTTAAATTCGTCGGTGAGCTTCCAGTCCTCAAAAGAACGTGGCTCAATAACTACTCAGGAAGAAACTCTCACCACCGCTGTATTGAAACGTCAAAAGACCGGTATTATTTTGGCATATCGTCAACGGAAATCAATATCTCAAATGGATATGAAACACCTGTGCCGTAACCAAGAGAATGAGTTACATGGAAAGTCCTTGGTGGCCAAGGGGAATGGTGTTGCGGCGATGCACCACCACCATAATCCCTATTATATATCTCACCAAGAGACCTCATCCATAGTTCAGAAAATATATGGTTATGGCCAACATTTCTCGGGTAATAGCTCTCAGCTTGAATCTCAAACTGCAGGTTTGAGAATTTTCTCAATAATTATGTTGAATGCCTGGCGTAAACGAAGAGCGGAAGTTAAGCGGCTGCAGGAGGAAATTACGGAATTGAAGCGTTGTGTGAGTTGTAATGGAATTCCTTAGAAGTTCCAGATCTTTAAAATATTTATTTCTCCAACAGGCAATAAAGGCCCGCAATCAATTGCATGTTTTCAACTCGCTCTTTCGCATGGAGCAAAAACGTAACGATGAACTCAGCTGCCAACTGAAACGTTCTCTCGAGGACATAACCAATGCCAAGTCGTCGTGTGAAATTTTGACTACTTCCCTGATAAGCCTCGGGGCCGACAAGGAATTATTGCAACAACAAATCGAGGTCAAGGATCAGGAAATAGAAAATCTAAATTCGTTAATATCACAAGCCAATACGAATTTGTTTAAAGTCATGACTGAACAGCGAGAGCTCCAGGCAAATTTCTCAATGGAGCAGAGGAAAGTTCAATCTCTGGAAAATGAGAAGAATGAGCTTATCAATAAGGTAATCATGGATTGGTGGGGGAGGTCTCTGAGTTATATTTTCAATATACTTTTTTTTACTAGATCTATAAACTGGACTATGAACTGTGTATGCTTGAGGCCAAACTGAAATTAAAGACAGATGAAATCAATAACAGCACAAAACAGCTGGATGAGTTCAGGCGTATTAATGAGTAAGGGTTTTGAAAATATTTTTGGTAAAGTTTTCTAATTTTACATCCTTCCAGCTACAATGAACAACTGTTGTCCAAGGCCGATGGCAAAGAGCAAGCCCTGAACGAAGAAATCGAAAAGCTACAAAAACAAATCGCCCATCTGGAAGAAGGCCTTAATAAATCTTGGGGAACTCGTTTCAAATGTTTCTTCTATCGATCTCTAACTTATCCAAGGACTACGCTGCATATTCTACATTGGTTCATATATTATCTGTTGCCAGCAACACCTCCTCCTAAATTGCACACCTTCCCATTTCTTGGCTTCTCCACGGCCAAGGTTCTCAATATTGTCCGACATCAGTAGGAACTTTGTTTGAGTCTCATGTTGCTTTGTTTTATGTTTTTCTAGTATTTATTTTTCTTGTGAATATTTTGTAGCAATTTTTTTAAATAAAAAACTCAATATAAATTAATGAATTGCGAATATTACAAACGAAGAAAAACCGTAATGAAAACGAAGAAAACCCGTAAATTTCGGGAGGGTCGAACTTGAAATACTTTCCACAATGAGGTGGAAAAAGTTATGGCTTGAAAGTCTCCACATTCAGACTGGAGAATGCCTTTTAGTCTTCTATAAGAGACCAGAAGGTCTTCTACTGATAGAAGACGAGAAGGTATTCTATCCGCTGAAGACCTTCTGGTCTTCTCTATACGAAGACCTTGTGGTCTTTCTTCTCTATACGAAAACCTTGTGGTCTTCTCTATACGAAGACCTTGTGGTCTTCTCTATACGAAAACCTTGTGGTCTTCTATACGAAGACCTTCTGGTCTTCTCTATACGAAGACCTTCTGGTCTTCTCTATACGAAGACCGTCTGGTCTTCTCTATAGGAAGACCTTCTGGTCTTCTATATACGAAGACCTTCTGGTCTTCTCTATACGAAGACCTTCTGGTCTTCTCTATACGAAGACCTTCTGGTCTTCTCTATACGAAGACCTTCTGGTCTTCTCTATACGAAGACCTTCTGGTCTTCTCTATACGAAGACCTTCTGGTCTTCTCTGTACGAAGACCTTCTGGTCTTCTCTGTACGAAGACCTTCTGGTCTTCTCTATACGAAGACCTTCCACTCATCTATTAGAAGACCTTCCACTCTTCTATAAGAAGACTATAAGAAGACCTTCCACTCTTTTATAAGAAGAGTTCCTACTCTTCTATAAGAAGACCTTCCACTCTTCTATAAGAAGAGCTTCTACTCTTCTATAAGAAGAGCTTCCACTTTTCTATAAGAAGACCTTCCAGTCTTCTATAAGAAGACCTTCTAGTCTTCTATAAGAAGATCTCCAGTCTCCTATAAGAAGACCTTCCACTCTTCTTTTAGAAGACGTTCCAGTCTTCTATAAAAAGACCTTCCACTCTTCTTTTAGAAGACGTTCCAGTCTTCTATAAGAAGACCTTCTAGTCTTCTTAAAGAAGATCTCCAGTCTTCTATAAGAAGACCTTCCAGTCTTCTATAAGAAGACCTTCCACTCTTCTATTAGAAGACCTTCCACTCTTCTTTTAGAAGACCTTCCAGTCTTCGATTAGAAGGCCATCCAGTCTTCGATTAGAAGACCTTCCAGTCTTCGATTAGAAGACCTTCCAGTCTTCGATTAGAAGACCTTCCAGTCTTCTATTAGAAGACCTTCCAGTCTTCTATAAGAAGACCTTCCACTCTTCTATTAGAAGACCTTCCACTCTTTTATTAGAAGACCTTCCGGTCTTCTATGAGAAGAAGGCCCCTTCTGGGTTTCTACAAGAAAACACTCTCATATAGAGTGGATGACAGCGATACAATTCTTTATATTTTCAATTGTCCCTTTAAAATATTTCCACAACTCGATCTACAATTGTCCATCATGAAATTAAATATTTTTCATATCTATCTCTTTTTACCAAAACTACAAAAAACTCTTGGAAATAATGACATTTGTCCTTTGGACCAATTTGCAGAACTTCAATATCCTCTCAGCGCAGATAAGAAATATACAAATTCTATTGTTTTGTTTTATGTCATTGTTATTAAATTCCAAACTGTGCTGTTTTGAAGATAAGAGAGAAAGAGAGAGAGAGAGGGAGAGAAAGAGGGACCATGGACGAACCAACCCAGTATCAGGGCAAAATGTACAAAAACATAACAGCAAAACCAAAATACAAAACTGGTGATTTGTTTAGCTAAATGTTGAAAAAGTACACCATTTGTCATGGTATTGTTTATGAGAAAGGACAACGTCGAAACTAGAAACAACAAATTTCAATTCAATTGAATACAATCTGTGCGGAGCAACATCAAGAAGAAGAAGCAGAACTACCACAGCGACAATAGAAATATGTTATTCAAAAATATACAAAAGAAATATTTTTGCTTTGAGTTGTCAACGAAGAAAAAATAAAACAAGCCGGAGAAAAATGCATTTGATTATAATTCTTCTTCCTCTTCATCTTTGTCTATTTAGACAATAATCTTTGTATCGGCATCTCTGGAATTTTTGTTTTCCGTTTTTTTTTTTTGGCAAATGTTGGAAATTCTTTGAAAACTTAAATGTAATGGCATAAATTACATTAAGAGTAGAGATTTAACAGAAAGTGTTTTATGAGGAAATATTTTACATCTAATTTAAAATACTTGGGCAATACCAATAAAGTTGAAGCATGGATGGCGCAACGAAGTAGTTTTTAATAAAAAAAAATCAGGAACTATATTTATCATTTATTGCAAGTAGGGTTTCTATATAAAAAGAACTCCAAATAAAATAAGTTAAAAGGTATCAGTCGTTTTGCATATGTTCGATTATTTTAATATATCTTAACTTCTGTTATGATTATTCAAATTTGTGACCCTATATGAAGTAGGTTCCGAAGGAATGGGCCAATGTTGATCATTTCGTATCGGGCCTCAATTAATATAATAAAAATATTGCAATGTGCCAGGTTTGGACTATATCGACAACTTCACTTTACATGTGATTTGAACAAATTTGCACAGGGTGAAATGAAAAAACTGCAATCAACTTCAGACTACTGTAATTTCTAAGCCACTTGTCCGACAGCTGTTAAAATTATTCCAGGGACAGATCGTTATGTTGTTTACAAGTATACAAAAGCATTTTGGCAAGACTTTTGCAGAAAAAAAAGTTATTCGTGATGGAATTCAAGCCTGATAGTGTGATTTTTTTATATTTGGCTAGAAATCCACAAGTGGCTATCGTTAGAGCACTCCAGCATTTACATGTGAATAAATCTTTTGTGTCTTCTACAATCGCTTGTTACGGTGATACTGGTAGTGTAGCCCGACGTCAAGGAAGTGGACGGAAGAAAGCAGCAACATCAGCAGGAATGGTTCGAAAAGTGCAGAAGCGACTTGATCGAAACTCGCGTCACAGTGGCCGAAAAATGGCTCGTTAGCTGAACATATCGCAATATTTCATTCTGCAAATATTAAAAAATGAGCTGGAGGTAAAGCCATTGAAATTCCAAAAAGTGCAAGAACTTACACCGCAACAGAAAGAAAATAGACTCAAAAGAGCCAAAGAGTTGCTTCGCTTGGCCGAAAGTGGTGAACTGCCGAATTTCGGTTTTCTCCGTCTCCGATGAGAAAACATTCGTTGTCCAGCAGTTTGTTAACAAACAAAGTGATCGTGTTTACTTATCAAAGAGGTCTGCTGAAAATGTGCATCTTCGGTTGGCCACCAAAACTCAAGCGCCAGCCATGGTGATGGTGTGGGGGCCGCCATAACAGCCGATGGTCGCCCTCCGCTCGTATTAATCGACCGTGACATCAGAATAAATGCCGAATATTAATGCGAAAATATTCTGGAGGGTGTATTAAAGCCTTGGGCACGCAAATATTTTGGCCGCAGACCTTGGATATTCCAACAGGACTCAGCACCATCGTACTCAGCACGAGTCACCCCAGAATGTTTAGAAAATGAGATTCCTCGTTTCATTTCCAGCGCACAATGACCACCAAAATCTTCGGATACCAATACGTTGGACTATTGTATCTGGAATAGTTTGGAAAGCAAGGTTGGCACTAAAAAATACCAAAATGTCGATCACCTCAAGCAAGCGCTTCGCCGGGAATGGGCCAAAATACAGCAGAGCAACATTCGGGCAGAGTGTCGCGGTTTCATTAGCCGTTTGAAGGCCATAATTCGTGTCAAAGGTGACCAATTCGAAAAAATCTAAACTTATTCTAAAATTTAATGCTATTTCCGATATTTTTTGCCTTCATTCAATAAAATTAAAAATGTAAAAATTATGGCGTTTGACTTTGTTGCAGTTTTGTTATATCACCCTGTATATGTACTCACAATTTATCTCATCACCTACTACCAATTGTGCCATAATTAGTTACTTTTGGTCCTTTTCCCCTCTAGTACGAATTTTCGAAACCCCTGCTTTATATCGAACATCTAACCTAATCTCTCCCAAAGTCTCAAAAATTTAAGATGTGAGTACATATTCATCTTGGCATCATGGCTAGGCATAACAATGTCAAATTATAATAAAGAAAAAGGACGGCAGAATTCCAGTGCGGCCCTGGCATCGCCTTATGATATCTCACAAAATATGCCATGCGAAGACAATCGGTCAGTCAGTGCATCAGGCAATGTACTTTATTATTTTATTTATTTATATTTTATATTTATTTAAATTTATTTGAAATATATTTTGTTTATTGTTCTAATATCCTAACAGTATTTATAAAAATCTGACAACTTCATGAAATTTAAATCTCTATAAAATAAATCATTTCTAGCAACACGCCCCGCCAGGTTTTCCAAATTAATTCAAAATTTGTATTTAGATCTCAGTTTTATTATTATAAATTCCACAATTTATATTGTCTAAAGTCCAAGAGGATTTATTGTTATTATAAAAACATACACATGCACACACATATACATATGTACATATTTATATTGACCACTGGCAATGAACTGGATTTGCCGTTAGCTTCTGGGCAGTAGAGTATAAATGTAGTATACGCAATATCGAATACTCTTTCAAACAAAAATTTTAAATTTAATACACACACGCACACACACACATGCATACATATTAATTTATCCTGGAATTATTTGACACGCCTGATTTTATTTATATGCATATCACCCGAAAAATGTATGCATGTATGTATGGCTCTTGTTCTCCATGTGCCCTGAGCTGCTGATTTCCTTGAGGTGATGATAAATACACGGAGAGGATTCGCCATAATAATAACATGTTTAATACTTATGCATGCATGTGTGTGTGGCCCAGATGTCACTTGCATGCCTCCTTACTTGTTTCTTTGGCACCATTTTCGTATTATAGTATGCCCGTAAGTTCGAATGTGTGAAATATGCCAAAGTCCTGCCGGACAGCTCAGCTGAGTTGAGTTGGTAGTTAAACAGGGGATATATTGGTTGGACAGTTGGTTGGATGCTTGGTTGGCTGGTCGGCTTGTTGGTAATTAAAATTTAAGAGAAGACGAAGTTGCATACATAAATATGGTGTATTGCATGGATTAAATTGACACAAGATTTAAAGATACCTTTGACAATGGACTGAAGTTTTTCATTAAAACCTGGCGTCGGGTGGAAGTTTCATAATGAGTTAATATATTTTAATTATGTAGTTTTGGGTGTGGATTTTTAAAATCAAAAGAAATTTAAAAGGAAATGAGTATATTAAATGGAGAAGCGTCATTCTGCTGCAAAACCTCTAAATATTCGAGGATTTCCGAGGAGTTCCGAATAAGATTCCAAGACATGTTAACGATTTCCATCTTTCTCTTGAAGAGATCATCAAGATGGAGTCGGGACAACCCCCTTTTGAAGCTACAATCCCGTTATGGGTATTTCGATGGCTTTAACCAAATTTATAAACTGAGTCGGTAAGAAGTTGGTATTTTATGTTTGTAACGGGTAGATATTATCTCGAAAAACTAAGCAGTGTTTTAGCAAACTTTTAAAATGCAATCTTTGAGTAGAAGTTCTTCTGAAGTCCTTTTTTAACCCCAAAATCAGCCTTTAGAATATAACTGCATGTAATAAAAATATTACCAACATTAAAATAGATACTTCCTTGATATATAATGCATGTAGAGATTTTTTTGGTGACTTATAGTGAAATCTAATGAAGAATATTTATGTCTCAGACGACCCTCTAAACTGATGTTTTGTAGGAAAATTTGACATAAAATCATGTGTGTTTTTATACCCTACAACACTATGTGTTGGGGGTATTATAAGTTTGATTGGGCCAATTGTAACACCATTATGAAACACCACGAAATATTGGTTCCCCACATAGGAAAGTATACATGGATCTTCCTATCTCGCCGAGCTGAGTCGATCTAGCTATGTATGTCCGTCCGTCCGTCTGTCCATGTTAATTTGGTCGCACTGTTAATTTGGTTTCAGGTCGCAATTATGGCCCGATCTGCAAGAAATTTAGAATGGAGGTGGGTCAGGGTCACCCATGCCGATAGTAAATATATCGGTTATATATAGCGAAATATATACAATGTGTGCATACAAAAGAAGGGGATGTTAGTTAGAATGCTTATATCTCAAGAATGGCTGGGCCGATTTTGACAAATTTTGTCAATTCTGAATGCCCTTTTGACATAAAAGTATAAAATCTAAAAAAAATCGCATAAAAATATGCCAATAATGAAGCTAATATAGATTTTGTAGTATTTTGTGACATTTTTTTATTTTCTCATATTTTTTATCGCATGCGAATTTTTCAATTTGACTGACTAATATTTTGTAATATTTTTTCACCTTACAACACGGGTTGGGTATATTATATAAGTATTGCAAGTATCGTCCGATCCTCACGAAAATGTTCACAAGGGTAGGGTTGGGCTCAGAAGGGCTAGCCCTATTGTTTTCAAAGATGTCCGCAATATATTAGAGGTTGCAATGGACCAACAACTAAAAATTTTCCTGATTCTGCAGCCGTTAAAGTTAGAGTTTAGGACAGCGGGTAGAACGGACCACTAATTTTGTGTGAAAAAATACCAGCATTACTTACAGGCGATATCCGAAATACACAAAAGGCGAATTTTTGGCTTTTTTTTTTATGCTGATTTCGTTGACGAATATTGCCAAATATCGTAGACAAGCAAATCGTATAGATGAGTCTTAATTTGGAGATACAGAGGGGCTTCTTATGGTTGGAGATGATTGCAAAATATTTAGGGGTTCAAATTAACCAAAAACAGAAATGTTTTTCCGATCACCCAATTGAAGCCAATCGACACGCCTGCGAAGAGAGTTAAGGACAGGGAAGAATTCTAGCATTTTGGATGACCATTGGATTATATTTAGCTGTAAAATGGACCAAACATAACAGCCCGACGGAGTGCATAAATATTGGGCAAGTTTCCCTAGTCAAAATCTTAATTTTAAAAGCGAAATCTTCCAATATGGATTTCGACATAATGGGACTTCTAACATATTGTAGTGTTGTAGGGTATAACATAGTCGGCCCTGCACGACTATAGCCTTTGCTTACTTGTTTCTTATTTTTTTTTTATATTTTGGAAATAGTAAGATAAAGCAATATATTGAATATTAATTTACTTTTCGATTTATTCAACCTTCGCACATTCCGAATGAGACAGCTATAGATCTCGCATGAATATAAAAAATAATAATCATAATTATCATAAAATGCGAAATAATTCCATAGTCCTTTTTAAACTTCACACATTGTAATATTTTTCTGCCATTAGATCTAATGTAAAGTGGGGATATGTAGGTCCAGTCTTTCGAAAATATAATGGTTTAAAAGTTGATTTGCAATTTTCCATTGTTCATTTTAAGGTATATGAACATCAAATGAAAACGTACATTTATTATTTCTATTTAATTCATTATGTTATGTTACGTTATGGTATGGTTACCTTGGTCCTATTTGATGTTGTAGCATTGAATGAAATTATTAAAAATGTCAATAATAATTTATATTCCCAACTTTGACTAAAGCACTCGACACATTTTTTTTATTATTAAAATCGATAAACATTAAATATATTAATGTGCTGAAATCCGGCTCGTCGACCAGGGGCGTAAGGCAAGAAGCCTACAATGGATAGTGGAAAAAGTCCACAAATATAAACTGTCACATTCTATATTCTTTTGTCACTTAATCAAATTAAAAAAAGGAAAGAAAAATTACAAGAACTATGAATACGCGTTTTCTGTGTCATGAAAATTTTAAAAACTGTCCAATATATTTTACAGGGAAATGTTCTTTATAATTTAATGCCATAACAATTTCTAACGCACTCACTTAATATATCTTCACTTTAATGCACCGCACCATTGGTGGGCCTCAACGCCATTTTTGGCTGGCGTGTAAAAATATGCAGTCAGCACACACTCACAAATATGTGTGTCATATTTATGCTTGATTTAAATAATGAAAATGTTGTCGAATGTGTGTACAAAAAAAAAAAAAAAAAATCCAACAACGATTCATAATTATGAGTTTTTATGGTTGGCAATGAACGGCCATCTGATACATTAAAATTTACCATATTGGCCTGACCGGTTGGTCGGTTGGCCATTCATCAATAAACCGATATCCGTTAAATTAATGAATGAATTTCACTGTAAATATTGGTTATATTGAATAAGGCAACCAAAAAAAATAACACAATACAATTAAATGATAAATATATGGGAATTAAAACCAATGAAATACACACAAAATACATCCCGTTCATTCACTCAAAGAGTGGCATAACTCTAAAATATACGTTTTTTAAGTTAGCAATTTCTATTTGTGCATACGATTCTTACATATTTTTCTATCAAAATCTCAGAAGGACTCAATGCGTCAATAAATTTTTTATCTATAATTTGACCTTAATCAACAAAACAGCACACAGGGTGAGATGAAAAAAACTGCAACCAACTTCAGACAGCTGTCGTTTCTAAGCCACTCGTCCGACAGCTGTTAAAATTATTCCAGTGACAGCTCATTATATTGTTTTCAACCGTACAAAAGCATTTTGGTGAGAGTTTACCAGAAAAAAAGTTATTCGTGATTAAATTCAGGCGTGATAGTGTGATTTTTTATATTTGACTGGAAAACCACAAGTGGCTATCACTAGAGCACTCCAGCATTTAAATGTGAATTAATTTTTTGTGTTTCGTACCATCGTTCGTTACCGTGTGACTGGTAGTGTAGCCCGACGTCAAGGAAGTGGACGGGGGAAAACCCCAACATCAGCAGAAATGGTTCGAAAAGTATAGAAGCGACTTGATCGAAACCCTCGACGCAGTGACCGAAAAATGGCTCGTGAGCTGAACATATCGCAATATTCCATTCGGCAAATATTGAAAAATTAGCTCGGGGTAAAGCCATTGAAAAAAAACCAAAACTTGCACCGCAAAAGAAAGAAAATAGACTCAAAAGAGTTAAAGAGTTGCTTCGCTTGGCCGAAAGTGGTGAACTGCCGAATTTGGTTTTCTCCGATGAGAAAACATTCGTTATCCAGCAGTTTGTAAACAAACAAAATGATCGTGTTTACTTGCCAAAGAGGTCAGCTGAAAATGTGCACCTTCGGTTGGCCACCAAAACTCAAGCGCCGGCCATGGTGATGGTGTGGGCCGCCATAACAGCCGATGGTCGCTCTCCGCTCGTATTAATCCGAATATTATCGTGAAAATATTCTGGAGGGTCTTGGGCACGCAAACATTTTGGCCGCAGACCATGGACATTCCAACAGGGCTCAGCACCATCGCACTCAGCACGCCCCACCTAAGAATGGTTACAAAATGAGGTTCCTCGCTTAATTTTCAGCACACAATGGCCACCAAAATCTCCGGATACCAATCCGTTGGACTATTGTGTCTGGAGTATTTTGGAAAGCAAGGTTGGCACTAAAAAATACCAAAGTGTCGATCACCTCAAGCAAGCGCTTCGCCGGGAATGGACAAAAATATCGCAACATTCGGGCAGCGTGTGACGGTTTCATTCATCGGCCGTTCAAAGGCCATAAATCGTGCCAAAGGTGATCAATTCGAATAAATCTAAACTTATTCTAAAATTTGATGCTATTTTCGACATTTTTCACTTTCATTCAATAAAATTAAAAAAAAAATGGAGTTTGACTTTGTTGCAGTTTTTTTTATTTCAACCTGTATTGAGTCTATGAAGGACATACATTTTGTGTAATATTCTTTTAATTCAAGAATTCATATTTCAATATTCAACTTCGAATGCATTTTTCTCGAAACTGAATTTTTTGAGATGTGACATTCTTTCGAGTAAATGAAGTATACCATGTGTACCTACATACAATCAATGTTATAGTATATAGAAGCATCATCATTTATTTGACTTCTAGGTTTGGGTATTCAACTTCCGTTTACCAGCCAGCAATATTCGTTTACACTTTTCCTCCCGTTGGTCCATTATTGAAAATGTGAATACATTCTGTACACTTGATTTTCATGTTTTTTATATATTTTAATTAAATGATATCCTGCGAAATATTTACGAATATTGAAAAATTATTTTAATGACTCAAGGAATGGTGAAAACGAACTGTTGATTTACGCCACGTATAAGTGCTTCTTGGAGATTTTTAACAGTTTATTTAATAAATTAAAGAAATGTATATCTTTCATTAAATATTAAAATTATGTTTTTGGAAAAGTAAGACCACAGGAAATAATGGATGAATTTAATTTAAAAATTTAAACAGTATTTTTTTTTAATATGACCACTAGTTTACGAATAGCCCTTTTGAAGGACGAACCAGGAGAGACTCCAAATGTCCTAAAATGGATTTCGTCCAAACTCTAGGTATAGTTCATAAGATATTTTCGCAAATGCTATACAAAAACCCTCCCAGCCATAAGGTTAAGGGTATAAAAAAAGTGGGCCCATAAAGCTTATGAAGCTTATTTTTTATATACTGATGGATTTTTAATTTTCAAGGAACATTAGACCAATAATTGTGAGTATTCTAGGGATATTTTTGCAAGTACCATAAGATTTTTTATAAATAATTTTTCAATGAACTTTAGACTATAATCGTCAATTTTTATGAAACACTCATGCATATTTTTTGCGAGGCAACAGATTAGTTACAGCTAATTTTTTAAGAATATATTTTTCAAATATATTCAATAATCATTGACTATTTCTCAGATATTCCGGCCAATAGTTGTGGATTTTCCTTTAAATATTTTTTTTCGAGGATCTTTGGGCCAATTGTCACTAATTGAATAGTTATTAAATGACCATTAGACCTAGAATGATGGCATTTTTAGGAATATTTTAAGGGGCCTTCGAACCAATTAGCATGAACTGTTTAAGTCCGTTACAGCAACATTCGAGGATTTTTAGGATTTTAAGATCAATAATCATGGATTTTAATGCCAAATATTTTTTGAAGTGCATTTGCACCAACAATAGAGAATTTTTAAGAATATTTCTATGAGCTATCAGAGCCACAATCGCGGAAACCAAATTTTCAATCAATATTTTTGGAAAAATAATTTTAAAGAACCTCAGACTAATGTTCGTGCATTTTTAAAGAATACTTTCCAATAATTTTCCAAATAATGTCAGACTAATTTTTTAAGGATTTTTTTTTAAATTTTTTTCCAATGAACTTTTTTGAGGGAACGTCAGACCAATATAGTGAATTTTTATACCCTCAGCCTTATGGCGTGTATATCATTTGATACGGCCAAAATGTGCCTCATAGAAATTATGATTTTAGACCCTAGTTCTCTCTCTGGATCAAATCCGTTTCGGGAGATTTGGAATCGATCTAGGGGAAAGGATCATCCAATTTCGTGCAAACTTTACAAATCCGAGAATTTATAGTTGAAAAAATAACAGCATGAAAAATTTTGAATCATTGCTCTGTTCCTGAATCTGCAAGAATCTACTTATTTAGCAATTTGTATACCCTCCACCATAATATGGAGGGTATATATATATTCTTGATCGGCATAAAATTCTATGTCCGTCCGTCTGTGGAAATCACTCTAGCTTCCGAACGAAATGAAGAAGGTTGATAACATTTTACTCAAATATGTATTATGTCTGCAGGTCTTTTGGTATTGAAAATGGATCATGTAGGTCCACGTTTTGGTACAGACCCCATACAATGGTACTTCCCTTTTTTAGGTATTTTGGTGATTTAAGCGACATTATTCACCGGAAATGTTTTAAATTTTCTATTTGAAGTTCGTAATAGGTACTACAGCCTATGACAAAAAATTGTCTGTGCAGGTCCACGTCTTCGTATAGCCCCAATATAACGGTACCTCCCTATATTTGTTATTTTAATGATTTTAGCTACCTTATTCACCGATTTCTTTTTATTCAAGTTTCGTATTTGAGTATTGTAATGGTTTATAACAAAAGTTGCCTATGCAGGTCCCCGTTGTCGTATAGACCCTAATATAACGGCTACATTCGGTATTTTTAAGATTTTAACATACTTTTTAACGGATTTTATTTTTTTTGTTTTAAAACTTGCCAAAATCGTTTCAAATGGTGAAGGGTATTCAAAGATCGGCCGGTCGAACTTATAGCTTTTTACTTGTTTTCTACATCATAAAGGGAAAATCGGTTATCGAAGTAAAAACTTTTACATTCTTGTAGTTCTGGAATAGACCAAATTAAAACTTTCATAAAAAATATGCATTCGATCCTTTTTAAACTTCATATATTTTTGAATATTTCGACTTCTGCTGTAAATATGATAGATATCGGCACACCCCCTCTGGCATCTCCCAAAAAAGGGTCATCCATTTCAATACTTATATCTCTCATAACAATTATTTTCAAGCTTGGAATACTTAAATATTTCTCTCAACCGGAGATCTGATGTGAATATGAAATTTATCGGTTCATTCCTTCTGGTACCTCCCGCACAATAGATTAAAATTTTGATTATTATCCCAAAAAAAAAAAAATTGAAAATAGTTGTTCCATTTTCCTTAAAATTTTCACATCGCAATGTGTTTTTTATTAGTATTAGATGAAGTGGAATACTTTGGTCCACTTGATCTTGTACCTCACCCATATTTCAAGAGTTTCCAAAAATCATCACACGTCTCATATGCAGTTATGAAAAAGGACAATATTAGAACCGCTCCCGTAAATGTTCAAAATATATTCAAATTGTTCTAAGAATAACTTAACGTGTTTTAAGAATATTCTATAAAGGAAAGTCAGACCAATAAATTTGGATGCAAGTGGGCTCATAATGGGGTAATAAGTTCTATATACCAAATTATATTCTAAATAATGGTGCCGTGTGTTTTGATATCTCTTGTAGTTCCTAAAATATTGGTCATAAAAATCATGATATTGAGATTTTCTCCACATCATAACATATGTTTGAGATCTTCGTATTCTTTAGATTTTTTAGAACCACCGAAATTTAACCTCATCCCCCATTGTTAACACATCTTCACAATGATTAAGTACTTGATTTTTACATATATAATTTTCCAGGATTTAAAAGCTTCATCTGTACCATCATGTGACAAACACTGAAAGCCTTTTGTCATTACACTCGTTGACAACAGCTGGAAATAAATTTAATTTTTGCAAAAAAAAAAATATTCACGAGAAAGCATTCAATGAAAACAACAAGCAGCTGATGATGCCTTCAAAAAACGAAATAACGCACACATCCAGACAGATATACACATATATAAAATTTAAATTGAATTTTATCCCTGCTTTAAAGGACCTGCACTGAGTATGCAAAAATACAAAATTTTAATGAAGAATATTCCGCCATTATCTTCGCAAACATTAAAGGTATTATTGGTGAAAGTAAAACCGAAATCTTTATAATTTTATGCATGTCAGGCAAAAAAAAAAAAAAACAAAAGAGAGAATCACTGAAAAAGTAAATGAACAAAAATCCTGTCCAAAAATAATGAATTCATGTATGTATATTTGCTTAATTCCTTTCTGTGGCATACATAATGAAATAAATATATTTATGTGGAAACAATTGTTATGCAAATGAATGAATTGCGAAAAAGTGAAAAATTTAGAATAATATTTTTCGTATGTTCCCACTGCTTCACATAAAGATGAAGCATTGCTGCCTTAAGGCATTGTGAATGAAGCGGTTTTCCTTCATAAAATAATAAAAATAATCAAGTGAACAAACAATGTGTCACTGCAGTGAATATTGCTACCTCAATTATTGTGATATTAATAAAGAATCATAATTGAGGTATTAAAAAGGATCCATATCAAATAAGGGTGTACAGGGTGAGATGAAAAAACTACAATCAATTTCAGACTGCTGTCATTTCTAAGCCACTCTTCCGACAGCTGTTAAAATTATTGCAGTGACAGCTCATTATATTGTTCACAAGCGTACAAAAGCATTTAGGTTTTGGAATTTACCAGAAAAAAATAGTCATTCGTGATGGAATTCAGGTCACGCAAACATTTGGCCACAGACCTTGATGATTCCAACAGGACTCAGCATCACCGCACTCAGCACGTGCTACCCAAGAATGGTTACAAAATGAGGTTTCTAGCTTCATTTCCAGCTCACAATGGCCAGCAATATCTCCGGATACCAATCCGTTCGACTATTGTGGCTGGAATATTTTGGAAAACAAGGTTGGCAATAAAAAAATACCGTAGTTTCGATCACCTCAAGCTAACGCTTCATCGGGAATGGGCCAAAATACCGCAGAACAACATTCGGCCAGCGTGTGACGGTTTCATTGACCGTTTAAAGGCCATATTTCCGACATTTTTGCTTTCATTCAATAAAATTAAAAAAAAATTTAAAAATAATGGCGTTTGATTTTGTTGCAGTTTTTTTATCTCACCCTGTATATCAAAATTATGTTTCATACAAAAAATGCTTGAAAAGAAATAACATTTCATTAAAAACAATTTTCATCGGATTATAGCAGCCTATAAAGGTGACCAATTTGATCAAACCTAAACTTATTCTAAAATTTGATGCTATTTTCGACATTTTTGCTTTCATTTAACAAAATTAAAAAAAAATGTAAAGATTATGGCGTTTGACTTTGTTGCAGGTTTTTTTGTCTCACCCTATAAATCGAAATTATTTTTCATACATAAATGCTTGAAAAGAAATAACATTTCATTAAAACCAATTTTCATCGGATTATAGCAGCCTATAAACCCATCATCCATCATTTTATGTCAAAGAGAAAAACTGTTAAACAGCACTACAAAGAACATTAATTTATATCCAATATTCCGCAATTGATTGGCCACACAGATATCCCCATTCCCTTAGTTTCCCACCGAGAACTAGCCACTGCGACTGGGTTCCAATATGAATTCCAATTTTTATATTTCTGTTTATGTGTTTGCTTTCAAATGAAATCGAAAAACTTTAGCAATCAAAATTCTCCTTGGGGGAGGGTGGACAACCACTACCAACCATTTATAATAAAATGATTCAATTGATATGAAAAATAAATTTTAGTAAAATATTTCATATTTTGTTTGGAAAAGTTTTCTTTTTTTGGTGCGGTACATTGCTGTATGATTTTGTTCAAAGTCAATTATATTTCAAACAACTATGAAAATATAATGGGAAAGATTGGAGAGAAAAAAAAAAAAACTATCTGGGATAAATGTGACTAGGGTGGCGTATGAGTATTACGAGCCAATATTTTTATTAGTCATACGCACCCCTAAACTTAAGAGATTTAGAGCCAAGACAGATATAAATTAATTTCAATATTTAGTAGAGAATTTCAATTAAGTCAAATTTAACATATTAAAGCTTATTTCGATCGACATTTTGTTTAGGTATTGATGTGGTCTATTTCAAAAAAAAAAAAAAAAAAAAATATTTAAGAACTATTCTAAATACATAAAGGACTACTTATCCAGAGGTCAATAAAAAATTCTCAAAAATGAGGCTTATTGCTGTATTGATAAAAAAAATTCATAAAAAATCTTGACCTAAATCTTAAAAAATAAAAAATTATAAAAAAAAAATAATTAAAGCAAGTTAAAAAGAATCAGTCGTTGTTGCACGACAGATGTATACCCTCAGCCAAAGTTCGATTATTTGAATATATTTTGACATTTGTTATGATTTTTTAAAATGTTGACCATCTATGGAGTAGGTTCCGAAGGAATCGGACATTAATAAATATTGCGACGTGCCAAGTTTGGACTATATCGACTGCTTCCATCACTTTATATGAGGCGGGTGATAATTTGTAGAAA